>NW_019525385.1:1149719-1221578 GCF_002814215.2 Seriola lalandi dorsalis | reverse complement strand
GGGGTTAAGGGAGGAAAAAGAAAACAGGATGTGTTGCAGCTATATCATTTTATCATTCAGATGGTAGTTGATCCATTTGCCTTATTGGGAGGGGGGAAAACTGAAGCTTTTAATTCCATATTCTGCAGGGTCTGGCTGTTCCTCTGGCAGCCAAATGCAGTATGACATTTTTTTGGCAAAGGATGAAAGGTCCTGCAGAAATGTGCAATATGCATCAGACAAAATAATCGCTCTGCATGCATTGTAATAGAAATGGCGTTGGTGTGATAAAGTTTTGATATTATTAACTATGGCAGGGATGATTTATGCTAAGATTAAAGGTACATAATGGGATTGTGTGGCAGTAACCGGTGCCTGAACAACAGTTGTGTGACCTGAATACATTATGACCTGCAGACCACATGGAGAATAAACCACTTAAAGACAACCTTTTAGTATTCGTGTCGCGAACTTTCCTTTCTCCTCATTTTCCTACCGTAGATAGAGTGGTCTCATTTCTCATTGTCCTGATGGGAAATTGTACCAGTTATGGAAATGTCAAGCGGACTATGGGTCGCTATGTGGTGCAATTACATTCTTAACAATAGTGAGATTAAAAATCAAGGAAGAAAATAAATTTGACAAATGTGTTTACAAATCCCAGTAAATTGAAAGATTGAGCAGAAATATTAATCATTATATTTACTATATGATTATGACTAACTTAGAAGATGCATTTAGAATGTGAAAGTGGGAATTACACTGCTGACCTTTTATTCTTTCAAACCACCTACTTGTTTCCTTAAAACTCCTGCTTCTGGTACTGTCTGTCAAACACTGCTTCTTCTATTAAACTACATTTATGCAGCCACACTGTCTGAGTTTGAATAAAACAGCTGCAAAGGCCTGAATCAATAGTAGCATGGGTGAGGGTGACAAGTCACAGTGCTCCTCGGCTCCACTTCACAAAAGCAGGAAAAATCCCTGCAGATTTGTGTTTCATTCATTGGTTAGTTTGTGAACAAACACCTGAGAGGAAAAGCCCCACTCAGTGTCACGTTGTCAGTGTGAAAGGGTTCCCTGCAAGGCAGAAATCTGAGGAGAGGTCTTGTGATGGATGAAGTATTTTCTTTTTTATTGAAGCTTAATGGGATACAGAGAGGAGGAGAATACAGGATGTTTTGACAGGATCCAATCTGAGGACAGCGGGGGTGCATAAATTACCAGAAGCAGGGGCCTCAATCATAACAGTTATCTTAAACACCACACCAATACCACAAACTATATTTTAACTTCATGTTTACGTGATTTTTTTGCCTCAGCCTCATCGATCGAAATCTCAACGGTGAAAACGTTGAAAGTTCTTCTTTATCTCAGTCCAAAAGACAGTTCCTTCCTCACGTCGTCATAAGTCTGTTACTGGTGCCTGTCAGTTCTACATAAAGCCCACTCATGAGTCTGATTGTGTTGTAATGAGTCAGATTGGGCATCACCTCAGACATGATCCTGGCAACTATTGTTTTCAACTTGGCAATACTGTGCTAGATTGAGTCAGTTTTCAGTCCCCCTGTTGACATAATGTATGCAGAGTTATCAGTGACAAATCTTGCAAACACAGGCGCCGCTGTTATTGTGTTGACTCAGAAATACTTGACAATATATTAGTGTGACTGATTTTCCCAGAGAGGTTCATAACCAGAACACTTCCAAAACAACTGTAGCCTCCTCCTTCCACTAGAATGGGAAGTGCTGCAAAAAATAATATGCAAATTCATGTATGACCTGATGTGGCAAGTAGCTACTTTCCTCTGAAAATAGCAACACTACTGGCAAATTAGAGCAGAGGGAACCTATTGGTGGGTTCTTGAAACTGTTAAATGAAAAGGAAAGGCCTGTATAATTCACCTCGGAAGTAACAGTTTGCTCAGCTGGAGAATGATCAAGCTATTGCTCTTTCTGTTTGACCATTTCTGAGTAAGGCAGATCAATCTGGCTCATTGTTAAAGGCCCTGACAGTAACTGCAACAGTGCATTAAGGAGCTGGAAGCACCTTGGCTTTATGTAGGTGAGCCTGGAACCTGATAAATGTTCTGGAAAGTTGGATTAATGGAGAGACTTGTCCAACTAATGAATTTCTCCACTGAGATTTATTTATTTTTCTAATTACTTTCATAGGAGGGCTGAAATAGTGTGTAATGAATTCAGCTGAACAAAATTGACTCTTAAACTCTTCCTATAGTCACTTCCCTTTCTTAATTATCCTCATAATATTTTTATTGCATGGCTGCTAGTTAAGCACATTTCATGTATTTATGGTATGTGCATGCCTTATAAAGCACTTCAGTCAAAATATACATCGGATAACTAGTGGTCTCGCTAACTGGCTGCAAAATTAAGTAGGAAAGTATTAAGGCTCGACTTGTATTGTGTTTTCCTTTGGCAGTAGAACCTTAAAATTGGTCCTGTGTGCTCTCCTCATCATGTTCCTCCTCCTTGCAGGACGCTGAGGCTCACTTGTGGGCTGTGGCAAACATACTGACACTTGGTGATTCTAGATGCCCTCAGGCTTGGGGCTAAGTTTGTGGACCTGTGTTATCCAGCAGTGAAAAGCCACAGTTTACCCAGAGTTCATCAGTCTGGGGTGTTATCTCACAGAGCACCTCGCCTGAACTCCCACATTAAATCTTTAATACGCGGCTAACTTACCACTGAGTTAGCATCACTGTAACAGCTGAACAGTCGCATTTCACTAATAATAATGTTGCCCTCTAGCTACAGGACATATGCATAATGGACATTATGGTAACTCTGTGCAGTGGCAGCAGCTTTCTACATTCTGCAGATATACTGCGGTTTTCAAAAGGAACCATTTATAAGCTCATGTGGTGGATGTCGGGTGGAGAATGGATTGAAGAATTTTCCCCTCAAATGCTGTCAGTGGTTCTTTGCAGGCTGGTCACATGCATCCTCTCATCTTCTCTGCGCTAGCATAATCCCAGTAGGGGTCCTCCCTTCTATCGAATGGACAAATACACACACACAAAGGTTGATCACATGGAGAGGTTGAAGACATACAGACGTGATATACATGCACTCACACACCAAGAGGTGCAGACACGTGCACAGACGCGTACACGCTGTGGCATTTAAGCTCTTGCTGTGCCTTAGAGGACATGCTCTAATATTCTCCATCCCTCCACCCTTCTTTCTCTTCAGCCACTCTCTCTCCCTCTCTCTCTCTCTCTCTCTCGCTCCCATTCTGTCTCTGCCACAAGCCATTTTCTGCCACCTCTTAATGCTCCTCATGTCCCAGGGGGAGGGCTCTCTCTCTAATATTCTCTCATCCCTCCATCTCTTGTCATCATCACCTCCATCTTTTTTATCTCCTCTCTTTTTCTCTCCTTCTCTTTTGTCCTTTTAGTATCCTCTGCCAACATTCAAGGTCATGGTCACGCTGTAGGTGTCTAGGGAAGGCTGCCATTAGACACAGGATGCTATAGAGGAAGGAAGAGTGACCTGTCCTTCTAGTATCTGGAGCGTACCTTACATCTCACATAACTCCACCTGTGATAGGATGGTTTAATTTGGCGCTGACACATGAAGTAGCAAAAAAAATCTTCCTTTCATGAATTAATGATGCCATAGAGAAACTTTTAGAGGAGATTTTTCAGACAGGTTGTCCTGTCTGTCTATTACAGATCCCCACAGGCCTCCACTTCATCTCCCACTGACAGATGCTCATTTTAGGAGCTGTCATCCTGTCAGACCTGAGAGGCTTTCCTTCATACTGACCCCCTCCCCGTCCTCTCCCCCGTCAATCACCGTTTCTGTTGCCTATACGTATGACAATATGTGGGCATCTGTATCATAAAGGCCACAAGGGTTAAATGGAGCCAGTTCCAGGGGTGCCGCATCAGTGGTCGTATTTTGATGTATGAGATTGCATTTCTTTTCAGTGGTAAAAAAACACGGTGGACACCATTCTTGGAGTTATGTAAGATGAAATAATACACTGAATCTAAGGCCGGATGAGATTGTAGGTTTTGTTTTAAATTCAGTTGTTAAACAGACTAAAAAATATTCAAGAAGCTGAGCACCAGAGGATTTTGGCTTTTAAAAAAAAAAAAAAAAACTATCACAAAATATCATCACAGCTCTATCTGTTTAATGTAGAGTAGATCTGTGTGTTCAGGAATCAGAAAACGTGTGAATCCGAACGCATTAACTATGGCTGTCCACTCTCTTCTATGGAGAAATCTAGGGGCTGCTTGTTGAGGCTTGTCGCTGGTTTGCACCTGTCCTGCTGGCAATGCCCAAGTTCATTTTAAACCGAGTCAGCGCTCTGAAAGTGTTACATTTCACGCCACATTTGTATTTTCACGCATGAAAATCAGACATAGTCCCAGTAGTATCGCCTTTCAAGTTTTTCAATGTCTGATTCAAAGAAATGAAAGCTTTCACACCATCTTCGCTATAGACAAACAAAATTTGCCTTTTTCACTTTTAAGAGCTGTTAATGCATCGACTCAATGCATTTGCACTTTTCCAGACCCAACTTTTGTCATGGTCATCTGTGATATACAGTATCACATCATCTGTAACTAAAGAAGATAAACATACCCTTTAAAATTCTTATAGCTTTACATTTCAATATTTTTCTGCTACCAAAAGAGATACACATTTTATACATTGTTTATTAAGCACAGCCACTAACTTCAAGTTGAATGAGAAACAGATGTCCTAGAAATACATTTTGAAATACACCATCCTGCCATGTGTGTGCACCTTTGGATGAATGATAAAGATGATTCTTGAAGGACAGGTTAGCCTCCTTCTACCGATCCTCTATTCAGCCGCTCCGTACCCTAGAGACAGTCACCGCGTGACCTTGGATGGTAACACAAAAGGAGCCGGCTGTGGGAGGGTCGGGTAGGCGAAGATATGAGGAGAGAAAAGAGAGACAGGGCTTGTGTTGCAGTGTGCATCATTTAGAAGCTATAGTATTTTCCCTCCTCCACTGCGACCAGACAAATCAGATAGCAAAACTCAATTACCTTTTTCTTAAAGAATAGGCGAGCATGTTTAGCAGATAGTGAAAAGAAATATAGTAGGCAGATGAATGTATAAGAGATGAGATGTATCAGGCCATCTGGACTTGTGTCTAAGTGCCAAGCATTACTATTATACTACTACAGTGGTGTTTTTAGACATTTCATTACAGGAGGCGAGTTGTTGTCGTACTTCATCAACAATTTCTCCCTCCCCCTTCTCCCTTTCTTACGTTCTTCCCCCATTAGACTTTACAAAAACTGACTGTGAGTCTACAGTGGATTTGGATGATAAAAACAACTCTGACACACACCAGTGCACAACTTACTCAGGCTTCAGCTTGTATCCTGCCTGTTTTCATCCTTTGCTCCTCTCATAATTTATGAATTGTATATTTGAAGTCTGGGTATAATTGGCCCTGTTCTGTTGACAGTCAGACTTATTGTATTCTGCTTGTCTATTTTATTTAACAATAAATAAATAAATAAATAGATAGTGACTGTTTCTATGACACATTTAATTAGGAGGGTGCAATTGTAGCAAAGGTTACAATTAGTGTCCATGTCATTGGAAAGTCTGCTGAGAGGCTAGCTATCACCAGACAGAGGCTCAGACAGTCTGAAGTGGACTTTCCAGTACTCTGATAGCCTGCGACTGGATTGTCTTTAGTCACGTTGCCTCTAAAATGTCACTAAAAAATATTTGTTTTTCTGACTTAAAAACATTTTCATCTTTTATTTGAATCTGGTTTCTCCTCTGTTCGTATTCTGAACACAAAAATGTGTATGGATGTATGGCTCCACCATTGACTTCACAAAGCTGTCCAAGTGTGGTGGTTTTTGTCTTCTTGCAAGAATACCCTGGCATGAATTGCTATGCTTGTGGTACATCTGTTCAGTCACATAGTGGGAATCAGTAGTCCGGGTTGAGTTATGAAGTGTGTGTGACCGGAATACAGAGTGTTTTTTTTCCTCACTGGATGTCAGATCATTCCCACACCTGCGTAGGGTAGAGCCCCCTGCCATTTGAGGGCGAGGGAAAGGGGAGATCACGATGCGTGCTGATGTATGGATGTATGCCATCAAAGTTTAACAGAGGTGTCATCTGTTGACATTCCCCCTGTGAGAAACTCACACTCTCACCTTGTGCAGTGACATGTGACTCTTTTTCCCTTTGTGTCTAAATCTGCATTGACACGCGGCCTGTGTCTGATAACCCTGGAGTCTTTGTTATGAAAGCAAACACTTGGAGTGGGTGCAAATGTCTGTGCAAACAGTGTGACGATTTGATGAGTGAAGGGAACGCTGGAAAGTTGTGTTTGTCTTCTGTTTCACTGACGTGAATTATTCTGAGGAAATCTGTATCAAATATGAATGAATATTTACTGACTGCAAGTTTTCTCGTTTTGTTTGAAGCCTGCTATAAAAGACGGATGTACTGTATATGTTTAGAGACTCAGAATTCAGATTTCGGGAAGCAGAAACAGTACACTGGTTTGGCCGGAGCTTTCCTTGGCTGCGGACCTCTGAAATCCTTTGTGGCTGAGGCATCAATCGGACATTTTGGAGCTCCTCTTTCTGGCTAACGCAGCGGGCCAGGCCGGATTAATGAACAAGCTTATCCTGATGCCACATGGTACTGATGGGCATTCTTGACTTCCCACTGAGGATTCCCACTCATGTAATCTTGGGGAACCCATTAGGATTCGTAGAAAGTATTTATTTCACTGTTTGACTAAAACAAAAACTGATATATTCTCGTTTAGATTTTCTCTCATCTCTCACTTAACTAATCTGCCCACAAGGATGTTTGTTTTCCTGCCTTTGATGTCAACCTCTGGAAGCTCTGTAACAATAGCATGCAAATCAGCTCACAACTGGACGGCCTCATTAGCCCCAGGTTTTGGATTTCATTAATAATTTGCACAACTAGGCCTTTTATTATATAAATTAACTAAAATAGCTCGGATTAAAACGTCCTACTTTTTTCCATATACTTTGGTCCATGGCTTTATTGGAGATGAAATGTAAACAGTGGGGGTCCCTAATTGATTTGGAACCTGTAAGGCTTGTTTGTATGAATAATAAAATGTACAAAAGGTACTATACTCTTTATGACAGAGGATCCTGTTAACACAGGAAGCAGAAGTCCTTTACGTTTAAAAAATAGTCAATCAAACACAAATTGACCATAAACCAAACGTGCACTGTAAAAGATGTTTGTAATTGGAATAAGACTAGTCACATACAATCATACTAGATTATCCACCAGAGACAAGATTTTGACACCAATTCTGAATAGTCGTTTGACCTCACCAACAAAACAACTTGCCAACAAGGTTTTTTTTGATTGCATTTACTAATGAAGGGGAAGGTGGTGAGAGTTCTGTGTTACTACATCTGGAGAGACCCAGAATGATTGCACTAGGATTACTTTATTATATAGAGATTTTGCAATATATGGGTAGGTATCCTTTCATTATCTCATAAATGTCTCTTTTTTGCATCAAAGTACCTTGATGTTTCAGGTATATAATTCACTGGAATTTCCCATCTGATTCTTATCCTTAAATGGTTCTCTCCAATGGATTTCTATTGAATTTACTTAATCATGATATATCAGCATTGATATATTAAGTTACCAATACCATGATGATTTTAGTCATTGCTATCCACTTCTGAGGTGCAAATTCAGAGAGGTGTGCCTTTAATGTCTCTTGAAGATAAAAGTCTGTCCTCCATCTTGATTACTTTGGACTGAGATGTGGAGGAGACGGATGCCTCTGAGTCACCGCTCTCTTGACCTGGGTAGTCGGCCTTAATGTGAAGCGATTATACTGTACGTTGTCAGCCCACATCACCTGTCTGGGAGATTCTACTCTCTCCTTGATGCAGGGTGCACTTAAGGGACAGAGGAAGCCATTAGACAGGATCCCTGTTGGAGGAGGAAGTCGTGTGTGAAATTCTGGCTCAGTTTTCAGGGCACTTCCACAGGCGAGCCTCGATGAGCTCTCGAAAGTCTTTAGACTGCCAAATAAACTGAGACGGTCGGACGCACATGTGTGTTTATACATGTAAGTTAAGTTTTATTATGTGTTTACAATTCTGATGGCGTCATGTGAGAGCTGCCACCTTTAGTCCGCTTGCAGTCCTGGAACCTGAAACCCGCACACTATGCACACACACACACACACACACACACACACACACACACACAAACAAACATGCGCATGATTTGTCACTGGCTTCTTTTACACTCCCAGTCTTCCACTATGCCTGCTAAAGTGCACCTTGGAAAACATCTGACAGACTCAGCTTTACACTTTAAATATAGGAAGGGATACAATGAAATCCTACACGGGTATTAAGGAGAAAACATAGACATCACGTCCGATTGCTGCTCTGCAGACATGATGCCGGCATATTCCAGTTTGCTGCAAACAAACGTGACTCACCCATGCCATCTCATTACATGCGAATAATCAAATGTGCATATAAACAGCCTCATAAAGTAATTTACAGCTATTAGAGCTGCAGCAACTGCTGCTGAGTTTCTTTTTTTAATTTCTCACTTTGGTTTGCAGGCAGAGGGAAAGCCCCTCTCCCATTATCATTCTTGTAGGTTTCCCCTGCCTATTATTGCATTGGTCCTGATTCGGAGTGGCAGTTTCTCGGTTGGTTGTCTTCGGTAGAGTGTGGGTTTGAGGTTGACAGCTAACCCTCGTAGACATTGTGAGGGGAGAGAGTGTGTGAGAGAGGGAGAAAGTGTGGGGGTGGAGGGGTGGACGGGCTTTCACAGCTGAATAAGTGGGTCAGTTTAAGATGATGACGCTTCTTATCTCCTCAGCCCATCGCTGGGTGTTCACTGTTCACTGCTCAGCTTTTCAGCAACCAACCAATGCTCAGGCGTACTCCTCTCTGCCCCTTCCTCCTGTCCTGTGACCCTGCTCCTTCCACAAGCAGTAGAAACACAAAGTACGTCCAAGGAAAATTCAATGTAAATGCATCTATATGTACTGCATGTGTATATGTGTATAAATGCAGGCACACATTCATTTATGTAGTACGCTCAAAATGGTGCTTCTCCATGTTAGAGGGGCTGGCAGTGTTGAGTTTCACAGAGGAGGATCTCTCTTTCGTCTGTAGTCAAGGTTACTTAGATTGAAAACATTAAGAAATTATCAGACTCATGTTAAACATTTTAAAATGAGTGTCAAAAAAAGGTGAGGCGGAGCCAGGAATGTTCTCCCCTTTATTCCACTTTTTATTCTTCCTTGTCAAAACCTGGTGCCTGCATTACCCACAGTGCAACTTGACCACTCCCAGTTGGGTTGGAAATTTGAGTGTGTTATGCTCATAGTGGCTAATGTAGCCTTGAGCTGCTAGCCAAAAAAAAAAAAACAGAGATGAGGAGTGGGCTACAGAAGTGTAATAACCTCACATCTTCCCTACTCAACACTCCTTTCACCTTGAAAATGCTAACTCACTATTAGCATGCTATATCATCTTGTGGGAAAACACATATTTTAATCCCCATATAGACAACAGGGCAGTGTGTGGATGAGATAATGCCCTACAGTCAACTACTTTCTTTTCTTATCAGACCAGTGCCTTTCATTCAAAAAGCCCGATGTTATCCCCGAGTCTGAGCTTGAGGCTTCTGCCGATCTCCTTTGTGTGGAGCATCATCGATGTCTTTGGCTTGTAAGGTTATTCCGGCCCTGGACAACTCTGTGCTCAGGACTGCCATCGTCCTCCATTCAAGCGTCGAACCATTAAAAATGCAAGGGGGTGGGGGTGTTTACTTAATACCTCAGCCACAATGCATTGGATCAATCCAAAGGACCAGCACATGAAAGTAATCAAGCTCCCACCATCAATAATGAATGGCACAATCAGCAGGGACAGTGGGCTCCTATTGTGAGATGGCTGAATGGGAGAAAGGAGCGCAGGGGGAGGAACTATTGTGCACCGCTACGTTGGTCAGCTGTTACGAAGATGATGATTAAGGTGACAGTGGCAGTGATGATGGTGATGTGATCTCTAATGCTTGCAAGTGCACTTTGCTGGAGGGGATTATTGTGGCACATGGTGCTGTTTTTTTCCCCTAGGGCCTGGAACAAGAGGAAACTGACATTTTCTCTTAATGACTAATATTCACACACGTTGTCATATTTTCTACATAAACAGCACAATTTTTTGTCTTTTTTTTTTGTCAAATGATAAAGTTTTTTGAGTTATTGCTGCAAGAGCTCTATGTATTATAATTTTAATGTGATGCTGTAAGATTTTACATTATAGAAGTAAAACATTCACGTTCTGTGCCTCTGCTGAATTATTGCAGTAGTCAGTGAAGTCTTCTGTCCATGTTAATGTTATGTCATTTAATCAAGAATCGTTGTGCATTTCTATTGCAGTTTTCTTAATAATAATAATAATAATAATAAAAAAAAAATCTGTATACAGGATTAAATATCTTGTTTATATTCGGGAGTCAGGTATTGCTGCTAGTGCTGCACGCACTGCAAGTTGCCTTACTTCTCTTTACCTTAACAGTCATATATAGTCACTGAAACATTATACAGACCGCAGTCGAGTGGGGTCACTATCTTACACAATGCAAACATTGGCTCGGCATAGTAGTGGAGGGGTTCACGTCAACACTTGATGACCATGGTTCTGTCGAAGCACTTCCTCTCAACACCACATTGTTGCTGTTCTTCTGTACAGTTGAGCTCATAAATGTGTGTCCTTTCTTTGCTTCCTATGATTGTGCTGGCTTGACTTTACACTACCTGTATTCAGTAGGCTGAGTTTGCTGACATGAGGGTGAACATTTATTATTCAACACGTGCTTTTTGAAAACGTCCACCATTCTGCAACATGGAGGGGGGCAGGTCTCTGTTTAATTACAGATGCTGTAACTAATGTTACCTATTGTGTCCACTCAAACTTAACACCGCGTTAGAGGATGTTTGCCACTCTGTGCATGAAGCTAATTTCTCTTTCATCTGTCTTTCTCTCCTCAGGTGGTGTTAGTCTTTGCGCTCAGCATCGGGGCCCTCGGAATATACTTTATAGACTCCTCAGAGTAAGTATCAGTTTCATAACATATCTTCTGAAAAAAACTGAAATTGAACACATGCTACAGTAGCTATACTGATGATGGAATATAGAAATAATGAACTTTGCATGTTCGCATTTACACTGGCCTACATTCTGTATCTGAATGATAGGTGCACATGCATCCTTACTCATCTCCTCATGCTGCAATCTCTGAAATGCAAATGCACATATTCACACCCCCACAAGCATTCACAAGCAGTGTTGATGCACACACATACACTACACACGCAACACACACACACACACACACACACACACACACACACACACACACACATCTGTAACTGAGGATTTGTCAATGGGAGGCCTGTCAGTTTCCATGGTAACAGAGATAGGCAGATATTGTATGTGTTCGGGAGCTTGTTCAGTGTGTGAGCAAATGAATATGTGTATTGTTAGTTTATGCGTATCCCTGGCTGGCAGTCACCCAGAGACAGATTGCAGGTCTGGCATGTCTTGAGTAACTACTGCAGTTACTTTCATGCCATCCACACCATTTTCTGAATTTTTTTTAAGTCTTGTGAGTTTCTCTCTGGTAGACTTAGGGGTCATTAGCTTTAAAAGTGTATAATCTCCTTTTAATATCAGATGATGACTAGGTAATTAAGTAATGACCTCAATCATTGTACCTTAAAGGTACACTGTGTTGTGCTCTTCACCTATCGAAAGGTTATAGTGCATCTGTAAGAGATGTCTTGAAATGAGATCTAGAATGACTGACCTGACACTAGAGCATGATTCCTCGACAGATAAAATGAACAGCCATTAACAAGGTCAGCTAAAACATTTACTCAGCTTAATTTACTGTGATGGATGGTGTGATATAAAAAAAGGGCTCCAGTGTGTACAGTAGTAACAATCATCCCTATATTACTCAACAAAACAATGCAGCTAAAGCTTCTGTAGTAGATTGCCCCCCCCCCCCCCCCCCCCCCCCCCTTTTTGGAGTACCATGGTTCAGAGTGTGCTGGTTTTAAATTCAAGCAAAAGAGCTGATTTACTGTTTCCAATTATGTTTAGAAGTTTTTGCATGTGCCTCTGGCAATGAAATGACCCAAAATGTGTCGCCATGGCCTGCACACCGACTCTGACTGCGCGTTATTTCATGTGCCATTGATTTACCAAAATAAAGCCTCAAATATTTACTGTAGTGCCTGCGGTTATGGAATGTTTACTACAAAGGAACCATAATCTATTGACCATGATACTGTATGGTACCTTTTCATCATGTTCGTTCCTCTGGTGGCTGTTGTGCAGCATGTTATCTTTAAGTAACAGCTAGCTTCCTGTAGTTTGTTTTCACTTTAATACAATATCTGTGGACTGTGAAATTATGTCCCTGAGGGAACCGAGAGTCTAAAACAAGAATAGAGATGTCAAACTCTTAAAACAAGTAACTGTAAAATGCAATCCAGCTTGTACTGTCTTATCTTAGTAGCAGAGGGAAATTATTCCTGGAGTGAATCCAGTCGCCCATTTGTACCTCAGGATAAAAACCTTCACTTCCTCCTCCACATCTCTATCTCTTTATACATCCCTCTATCGCCCTCTCTTTGTGTTCCTCTCTGCCTCGGGCATATTTTAGCAAAAAAAAAAAGAAAAAAAAAAGGGGGTTTAGAGACAAATTTGCTTCTTATAAAAGATTATAATCCCCTTTTAATATTCACTTGATAACTAGCGAAAGTCAATCACTGGACATGTTGATGATCAGTAATCAATGAATCATTTAAAGCTCATAAAAACAGAAAAAAAATGGTTTTCACATGATCAACAGGCTAACTAACACTTGAGCGTGTTTCCTTGACAGTCAAGCAAACACTGACAAGATATCCACAGGACAACAAAGAGGAAGGCAGAAAGCATAAGGTTTGCAGAGATGTACCAAGCTGTAACATCACACCTGCAAAAAGGCAGAACAGTAAAAAGTTTGTTTGGCTTTGCCGCTGAGTTGTAGTTTGTCTCGCTGTAGTATTTCTCCATTATCTCTTGTGTGTTACAGTGGACGTGTATTTCTATGTGGGTCGGCTTCCCTGAAGCATTGCCCTGATCTCTTTGCGCTCCCATTAAGCTCTAAGGCCCTCTCCACCCTCATCACCGTGATTAGCTAAAGCTTTTCACTTGAGTGTGTCCTCTCAGGGGGACTACTGATCGACCCAGAGCAGGTTCAGCTGACTCTGGGGGCTTTGACATCCTGAACAGGGCCAGGCTCATGTTATGGCCATACTTTCACTGCAACAGCTGGAGCCTCTTATGGGTTCTACACCCGGTGTTACACATCTCACAGCCCGACCTGACTCGATTGTCCACTGAGAAAGACCTGTTTTTAGTCTCTGTCACAATCGATTTGCAGTAATATCTAATGACCAAAGATGTCTGAAGTTGCCAACCTCAAAATAAAACGTAAAGATGCGTCATATGAGGCCATCAAGGACAAATGGCTGCCAACTATCACTGTGAGAATATGTCATGTCCACACTAACTGTCTCAGGTGAACATTGCTATAGCCTAACAACAAAGCTTTACGCTCTGTCTTTGCATCTGTGAAGTCCATTCACTCCAGGAGCATGGACAAGGATACCAATATTGACATACAATATGCCCCCTTGCATGTGCATGCCTTCCTGATCTAGGAGGGGCATACACTACATGAATCAATATATGCCTCACATTCATACCCCCATACTCAAATGCTAAAAATGATCTACAAATGACCTTCTCTCCATTCAGCTTCCTTGCAACTAAATGTTAATGACTGAGGAAATCGATGAGCACGGATTTATAGGTCACCCTTTTAATGGTAGTAATTACTCTACCAAATACTGAGGATCTTATGGTACAGACTCATGAACTACTCAGGCCTAATAGTTTGCTTTCCCTCTTTCTCTTCAAAACTGCCGTTTTGGCCATCGGATGAAGTGAACATCATTCTGAAATTGTCTGTGAAAAAGGCAACAGTAATGGGAAGGATTATGGTTGAGTTCCTGTGGTAACAGCAAAAAGAGACATGTGGTGGAATAAGTGCATTTGGGTTGGACCTCAGGAGGCTGGATCCGCACAATGGGTTTTTATGTCTACTTCACTGAAGCAGGGTAGCCCCTTGGGGCAAGGACACACACACACTTGCATATACGCAGTGGGCAAAATGCTGAAGAAAACATACCTGTCTGGTGGCCAGGCACCAGTCTCCCAGGAGCTGTTTTGTTTTTTACTTTCTGCAAGTGGGGCTTTCCTAGGGGAGCTCTGTTGGCCAATATCCTGCAGCAAAGAGTCACAGAAAAACACAGAAAAGCCTTTTGTGGAAGCAGGTAGAGAGACTTTGAAAAGAAAGACTTTTTTAATTGGCTGCCCTCCCAGTTGAGCACAGAGATTACTAGTTGTTGACTTGGCAACTGAGTTGATGTTAAGAGGACTGTTTTTTTTTTTTTGAATGAATACGAATGAATCTGTAGCTTCACTGAGAATCACTGTCCATCTGCTTGTTTTCACAAAGTGGTTGTTTATCACAGTTCAGTACAACACATAATAATGTACAATAAAACACTGCCTTTTCTATCCCTCTGCAGCAGACTTCACTTGCCAAAATGATGCTATTTTGGTGAAATTTTCAATGGGAGGATACTGCGTACTCTCCCACCCACATCCGAATCTGCTTTAATACCTTGGCTCATCCCTCATCCTTCATCCCTTCTTTTTCCTCCTCTGTGCTCCCATGAAACAAATAAAGAGGAATGTAGGACAAAGTCTCTGCAGGCTGCTCTTAAAGGGATGCCCTTGTTCCTGCTCTACTTCTGTTTCTATTTTGCTCCTCTCTCAATCCGTCCCTGTCACACATACACACAATTATATGCACACACTTGCATAGTCACGTTAACTGGCAGAAGCACACACAAATAGACACACAAACACAATTTTGCGTCTGTCTAAGAGGCCTCATAAGCAGTGGCCTGGGCCTGTAACTCTATCATTAGTGTGCGATCAATGTCAGTACTGAAAAAAGAAACAGTGCCTAATGACTAATTAATGGGGTAAGGTGAGAAATATGGCTGAGCAGTGAGACAAGCTTGGCAGACTTTGTGGCGATGAAGGGTAGCCTATATAAGGAGCTCACCTCCTTGGGGTGTTGACAATACCTGGCTGGTATGTCTGGATGGAGTCAGAGAGCACCATGTAACCGTTAGAGGACTTAATTTGCAGTTGACACCATTCCCAAGTGGCCTCGGATTTAAATCCACAAACTGTGGCAGTAAGACATGATTCATTTCCAAGTCAAATCTTCAGCAATTTTCTAAAATCCCTCCCACTAGGGACTAAATGCCATTTCATTACTTTCCCTCACATTTTTAGGCAGATTTTCTTATTCTAAATAAGTGACTCATTATCAACATTTACTGTTAAAAAAAAAGAGTGAATATGAGTCCTGTGTAGCCCACATGTGGCAAAGCTCAACATTAGTGTGATGGTATCCCCTGTTAGGCTGTAAGTATTACGAAAGTGAGACTAATGAGAGTGAAGGTACCCATGGCTGTCACTCTATCTCTAAATGCAGATTCAGTGCATGAAACACTGATTGAAGTCTAATGAAAGAAATTAGCAGAGGGATGATTATGAGATGATTAGCCGAGTCGCTCCGCAATTTGATATTTTTTTTGTGGTATCGGTGTACACCGAATGGTCCGTCCTCTTTGTTTATCAAAGTCAACATGGCAATATAAAGGCCATTTGCCATTGCAGTTCCCTGGTATCCCACAGGGCCGAGCAGAAGGGCTATTTTTAGACCATTGCATGAACACAGCATGAGCCACATTCAAAACATTCAGTTAACTTAAACCCCAGATAAAACTGAAGTGATTGAAGTTCCTTCATGTTTTTTTTTTTATTTTTATCTGTAGCCACAGTTTCAATTCATGTTAGCTCTTCCAGCTTCTGATCCACCCGGATTTTTGCATAATTACATAGATCGTAAATTGCATCATTAGTTCCCATGAGCAGTACATGGATTGTGAACATTAGATAGTAGTTTAGCTCTTGAATCCCTGATAAAATCATGCAGATATCGCCTGTACTATCACACAATTCTTCTATTGGTTGAGTTTGTGTTTGCACTATAAATTGAACAACAATGGAATTTTTGTTTGAGAGTTCAAATGACAGCTTTCACACCAAGAAACGAACTGATCCAAAAGAGGAAAAGCACTACAGTCCATTGGAACCAAACGTGTTAGTGTAGAAACCCTTAAGGAAATAAATTGATTAGTTTCCTAACATTCATGTTCAATTTCAAATCATTTACTTAAACTTTTACCATCTCAGTGCTGTGATTAACTCAAAGGCTGGCTTGAAAAAGGAAGTCATTACATTTAGATAAGAATTAAAAATGAAAGTAAGAATTTTTCAGTAGAATAAATGAATGTTTGAAATTTATCTAAAATTCTTGTGTCCTAAGGGATACATTTCCTTTCCGTATGAGTGGATTAGGAGTGGTTGCAATAATTACATGATTAATGACATTTATAAATTTGTTTTTTGTGCTGATTATGACTGGTTATTTTACATGAGGAGATCTAAAAACACTGATTAAGTGTCCTGAAATTAGAACAAATAAAACCGGCACCGCCAACTTAATTCGCTTGACATTAATCAGTGTGCTGATAAGGACTTCCTCTTTTTGCATATGGCACATAACCACAGCTTTTATCTCTTAATTGGTTTGTGTTCAAGAGAGGAGTGATGTGATGTATGTAGTTGAGCCATTGTTCTGTATCACTGGCTTCCGAATAAATTAACCATACATTAGTCTAAAGTGTCATTACTCTCTTGCAAAGATGTCACTCCATTTTTTAATCTTGCTGTCCTCATTTTTCAGGTATTCATTTTCACTTCAAATTAATGCATTGTCGAGCACAGCTGTATGAAGTTGTGGTTTCTTTTAGTGATGTGCTATTTCCACCCACAAACTACTCCTTTAGACTCTAAAATAAATAGCATCTTTGTGGAGGAAAAGCTTGAAGCTGGATGCAAGTCATTTGCATTCAGATGAAAAAAATGGAGCTCTCTATTTTTAGCCTCCCTGGAGAGGTTTTATTTGTCCATTGCCCTTGTAGGTGTTAAAGTATTTCTTATTTTAGTAATGGTGCCTTGACCTAAATCAGTCATTTAAGTCCTAACCTGGCCTTCTTTCAGCTTCACAGACCCCTCCCTGCTGCGTCCCTCACACGTACACACACAACCCTCAGGAGAAATAAGGCATGTAAGCCAGACAGTCAGTCATTGTGCTCGAATCACACTCTAAATGGGTTCACATTTTTCTGTTTGGGTTGTATATTGATTGTATGGGGCGACTTGAATACCAACAAATCAATGAGACTGAATCTGTAACTACCTTCCAAGATGCTTATGAGCCATAAGACCCTTCTGAGATGTGAATGACTCAGAGTTGTTGTGTTGCACTGGTGTTGTGTTGTTGCTATTGTTTGCTCAGGGAGTAAATTTCTGTTGCTCCTGCAGCTAGCCAAGGTCATGTGCAGGCTAACGAAAGGCTGGCTCCTGCTGACTGACTGAAGGTGTTGAGGGCTATTTTTAGAACATCATCACCAACATGCTCCTTTGCCCTTGTGAGCAAATGAGTTTTACCTCTCTGGTTGCGTTTTCCAGAGGCAGAGTTCCTGGTCAGAGGAGGTTAACGTGGGGAAGCATTTTATGTCCTGAAATAGACTTACATGCTCTGCAGCCTCCCCTCTGGCAAACACTGTTCTCTTGTGTGTGTCTACATGCAAGTGGGGGGTACACTTGTGTATGTTAGTGCTAGCTGTGCTAACAAGCAGAGTGGGGTTAGAGAAGGACTAGTGTGGTGCAGGCCTTCACATAAGGAGACTAGAGTTTATGACAGAAGCTCAGGAATCTCCAGGCAATTTCCACGTGTCCTAAAACTAGCGTCATGTGCTATTTGCAGTGAGACAAATTGTCTCCAGTACCTCTGGGAGCTTTGTCCCCTTTGCTTTTTACCATTACTTTCACATCTTCCTCTCTTCCCTTTCTCTCTAACAGTCATTGCCTCTCTTCCCTGCCTGTCTCTTCGGTCTCTCTGTCTCTCTTTCTTTCTAATTCTTAACTCTCTCCTCCTTTCTTTCTCCTCTCCCCTCTTCCTGTAAGGAAGGATGGCGCAACCCCAGGCTGTGCAGGGGCTTAAAGGAGTAATAAGAACTGTGGTGGGCAGATCTATTTTCTGCAGGACACTGGCAGCATGTGTCAAGGAATGCCTTGTGAATGTGGGAAGTGTGAAGTGACATTGAAACACCTGTACAGTGCAATGAAATCCAATACAGTATCCCTGCAATACATAATGCATACAAGGAGCTTATAATGCTTCATCTTTATACAGACTAGACCGGTGATGAGTGAACTTAGATAAACTGTGGTTGTGGGTGTGAAGTGGGATGTGCCACACCCCGGCATTGACACTGGACACATTGACTCCCGGTACTGGACACGTGCTGCAGAATCATCTAGTCCAATTCCCGGGGGCACTGGACTGAATTTTTTAAGGCCATCGTTGAAGTGAAACCTACATTAATTCTTTTCTTTCTCCACCAACTCCTGTGGTGAAATTTCTTGGTCTTTAAATGCCCCTACTATGTTCATCAGGTAGTCGCAAACTGTCTGTTAGGTAAACACACAGTGTGTTTTATAGAGCTTTTTTTTGCTGTAGAAACAAGGTTGATGAGTGAACCAAAACCAAAACAGTAAAGTTGGGAGGAGTATGATGAGTAGAGCTCAGGGGAACTGCTGCGTCGAGTCATAATTCACTGTGGATTTGTCACCACGAGCGACATCTTTCACATTACACATAGCCATTTTTTTCCATTCTAATAAAATTATTTATTAGTGCGACTGTAGATTCAATCAAAGGAATACTTTATTTGGCAATATTGTTTTAATGTTAGATGGGAAAAGATCTGTTTGCTTTTTTTTGCTCCATCTATTTGCTCCTTTGTCAAGAAGTGTTTCTCTCGACCAATGATACCGTTAAACAATATGACTTGTGATCTGTCGAGTAAATAGTTAATTCTTTCTTTACTTATCATTCCGTGTTGCCATTTTTATTTGGTTTGAAACATATTCAGCAGTTCCACATTTCTACGCTGTGGGAACCGCTCCCATCCTGTACTGATGAGCCATTGTGCTCCTGAGCTTAACAGAGAAACCGTAAGTCTGCCTGATGTGTCTTCCCCCTGATATAGTTAATGATAAGCTTTACTATAAAATGATGATTACAAAAATAACTAACTTAAAGCTCTGAGTGTCGCAAAATTGAATGTACCTCTCAGCCCCTGCTGCGTGCTGCCATGCTCTCTCTGTTATTGAGAATACGTTGCGTCACATGACTGTAGCTGAGCGGTTATTCAGAATTAGGCCAGAGCTGGGCCCAAGGGGAAATGCCACAGTGACCACTCCAAATGGTGTCTCCACTGTGCACCATCTGTGTGTGTATATGTACTCATATGTGCCTGTACATGTATTTGTATCGCTATTTCCGTATATGTGTGTGCATTCTCTTGCACAAAGGTCTGTAAGGATCACCTAAGGTTGCAGTTTCAAATCAGTTTTTGGAGTGGGGGCACATGAGCTGCAGTGTGTAGATGGGTGTGAGGCCTTGAGGCTGTATTGAGAGAAAAGGACATTTAATCACCCAAGGAGTGTTGTGTATGCCCAGGCTGTATGTATGATTCGTGACAGGTTTGTTTTAGCACGCTTGTTTAGTTGAATGCCAACAGAATCACGTGGAGATGCTGGTGGTGAGTAAACAATTTAGTATTTAGGCCAGATCAATGTAAAACTCCTTCGAGGGGTCAGGAGCGAATTATTGTTTAAAATCCGATGGCACTGTGTGAGAAATTGCCTTTCAACCAACTCAAAACACTTTTTAAAAAAAACAATTGGTGTATAAATAAGACTCATTCTAATCATCTTGGACCTGGGCCAGGGTTTTACATCTTCTTAGATCACCTGAGGATCCTGAGGATACACTCGAGACAGACCACACACTTCTAATTAGAAGTTAGATCATCCTCTCGGTGAAATGCATTTTGCCTGGCATGTCTGTACTCAGTCATACATTATAATGGATCATTCTGCGATAAAATGTTTGATCTTAACTGGGAGATGATTAAGCTTCGCTCCTCTCTACCTCTGGAGATTCTCATTACGCAGTAAACTCTATTCTGGATCTCACACTGTGCCCCTGTGGGCTCCAAGCATACAAATATATACTTCAATGTTTACGTTGAACTTATGGGACTTGTAGCGGTTTACTCTTGTAATAGCCTCATGTGTGTTCCCTCACCAGTCTATACATTCCCAAAGGTCACCTATAGCCAGCTATACCATAATGCATATTCATGTGTTTTTTCCACAGTAGGATTTGCTCATTACTGGGGAGCAAAATGCTATAGGCCCATGACTCAGTGAAGAATGGGGTGGGAACACAGGCTCTTATTGCTTTTGTTGAGAGCACCCACTTTCTAATGGTTGATCATCACAAGGTAAACATGAAGATGGATTATATGACAGACCACACAATTCATGGCTCATTTATCATCATCAGCTTTTTTTTTTTTTTAAAGCAGCACTCGGCCAGCTCCTGCACTGTTAAATGTGGAGTTTCTGTCATGGGAGGGAATATCTGTTGGAATATTTGTGTTTGACAAACGCTGAATAATTTATGTATGCTGAATGTACTGTCACATCAAAGCAGCTGTGCTTAACCACCAATTTCAGTTTATTATGCAGCTGTTTCATCTGAATGTGACTGACTCTAAAGCGAGGTCTTTTATCTTGGTCTGTGACCCTCTAGGGTTCCCAGGAGGAAATGCAGGGTGTCATTGAAACTCAATGGCAAATCACTAAACTGGTATTATTAATACCAATACTGTTTTTAATCCCTCAATTTGATTACATGAACAAACAAACAAACAAACAAACGATACAAGCAATAAAAAACTTAGATAATAACATTCCTACCAATGGCCCAGTATGTCCCAGTATTGGCCACCTGTGTGTTCATGGAAGGAAAGAGATGGAAGACTCTTCTCTGCTTGATCAGTTCATTAGTGTTTAATCTTGTAATAATTTTTCTCTCTCTGTTTTTTCTTCTCCAGTCCTATAGAATCCTGCCAGAACTTCTACAAAGATTTCACGTTACAGATCGATATGGCCTTCAACGTCTTTTTCCTTCTTTACTTTGGCCTGCGGGTAAGCTGGAACATGGGCATGCAAGCTAACACACGCACACACAAGCATACAGCATCACTCATTCATGCATGTACACAATTACAGACATGTTCTTAAACGCACAGGCGCAAACAATATGCACGCGGCAATGTGGGCAGGCATCATTTTACATGCATTGCAATCTTACAATCATTCATTATTATGAACAACATTTTCTTTACATGATGAAGATTTTAAATTTGGAACTTTGGAAATTTGAGACATAACAGGTTCCTTGGACAACCAACCTCGCTTACACCCAAGGCGACACCCACCTAAGTCACCTACGGATACTCACACAGCATGCCTTCAGTTTAAACTGACACTGTTGTAATAATGTTGCTAGCATGGCTGTCATGCCAGAGCAGCATTCCAGTGGTGCAAACGCAAGCCTGACATCCCGAATGAATGAATAAATAAACTCATAAGCTGCTTACACCACCAACCATACGCATGACTCAGCAAGTATGGTGACGCTATTGTTGTTCTATAGAGAATTTCAGCAATGCCAGGGGAAAACGCAGCAATTGTCATTTTGAATGCCATCCCTGTTTTTGTTTTTTTTTGACAGTTTATAGCAGCCAATGATAAGCTGTGGTTCTGGCTGGAGGTCAACTCCGTGGTCGACTTCTTCACTGTTCCTCCCGTGTTTGTCTCTGTCTACTTAAACAGAAGCTGGCTCGGTAAGTCTGTATATCTCTTTCAGATGTTTCTTTCTATGTCGCTTTGACAATCTCCATTTCATGAACCCGTCCTTTTGTTCTGACTGTACAGCCTTGTCTCTTCTTGCTTTCTTTCTCCATTTTCCGTATTTTCTTCCTCAACTCCACCACCCTACCACCACCACCACTTTTTCTGTTTCTTTGCCCTCTATCTTCACATGTCACCCCTCCTTCTATCACTCCCTATCTCTCCATCTGACTCCCGGTCCCCCCTCTGTCTCCCCATTACTGGGAGTGTGTCTCTTAGGCCCTCTTGCTTGGGGCTGCAGTCAACTTTTCCTCATCATTGAAAGTGACAGGGCTGAGTCCCTCTGATGTTTCAGGGAACACAGACACAGCAGAGTGGATGGGCTAATGGGAGTGAGAGTGACTCAGAATTGGGCTGTGGTTCTGTGAGTGTGAGTGTGTGTGTGCTTGTGCTTCAGACTCATTGGTAAATGCTGTGTTGAGGCATTGCACCTGGAATACCTCACAGCGGTCCATAACTGCCATCTAATGGGCTCATTCACACTCACATGAAAAATGCACACACAAGCATGTGTTATCCCCATATACATACACACACACACACACACACACACACACACACACACACACACACACACACACTCTCTCTCTCTCTTGCATGAGCAGACTGGAAAACACCCTAACCTGTATTACATAACGACCTACTTTTCTCACTGCATTCAGAGTATTGTGGCCTAAATTACACTGCAGTAAAAAGACTTTCTTTGTAGCTGTGTTCTTTTTTGGTTGCAGTGATTCTCTACTTTTAAAACCATTCTATATGTCATTTCTTCATTTCAGAAACTAGGCTGAATACTAATCTAGCATTTATTTAACTATGACTTTGGACCACCAAGACTGATGAGTGACAATTTTAGGCTATTATATTAAATATAGTCAAAGGAGTTGAGGTTGTCGAAACAGGAAAAAAGTTTCAGCCTCCTGGTATTGTACATGCTGGTTCACTGTCACACTGTCATGGTTTACTGAGACATTTGAATACAACAGAACCATTGTTATTGTTATTAGTAACACCTATGCTTCCCCACTATGATCAGTCAGATTGCCTGCTGTGAAAAAGGCCTATAATAATAATAATCCGCAATAATAATTCATTTCTGAGGGGACTGGACAACAGTGTTAAAAAGAAGGGGCAGGAAATAGCGGCAGCGCAGTTTGATCATACATCTCTAGGTTAGCCAAACTTATTTCACAGAGAAAACAAAGGAGGTTGTTTGAAACTCCTATCACTGGCTATGCTTGTTTTAGTTATACTTTGAAATTAAAGATTAGAATATAGATTAGAGCTGCAACGATTAGTCAGTTAATCAATAAGTAGACCTACAGAAAATTAATGAATAACTCTTTTAATAATGGATGAATAGTTTCAGGTGTTTCTCAAGCAAAAATATCAAATATTCACTGGTTTCTATGTGCTTTATATTATTGTAGATTGAATATCTTTGGATGTAGCTGAACATAAATAACACTTCTGAAGACATCACCTTGGATTCTGAAAAATTGTGATGACTTTTTTTTTCATTACAAGGACCAAACAATTAATTGTTTGATTGAGACAACAATCAGCAGCTTATCATTAATGAGAATAATCATTAGTTGCAGCCCTAGTTTACATAATCCATCTCAACTGTTTGCTTGTTTACAACCTGTCTGATTGTTGGACTGCTCTTTTCTTGTCCTGTTTGGACTTGCATGTTGTTGCAAAACTCCTAAATCTTAGCATTTACTTTGGTTAGAACATTATTATCACTGTCAGAGATTCGGGGAAGTGTAAGGGTCCTCCTTCTATCCTGCAGAGTATGTTCTTGCTTTGACATGCCCACCGGAATCACTCAATCTGTGAAGTAATTTGAAATTGTGAAAGTCTGATCTCTGAGGTGATGAAGGTTTCTTAAGAAGCTCACATTGGCCCATGAATTTCACAGGGATAAAGCTGTGTAATGAATTAGATATGGCCAAGTCAAGTAATCTGGCTTCTGGTATTCATGATGTAAGGTGTCCTCATCTCATCCTGAGAATACTGTTGGTGTTAGGGCCTTGATGAGGATGATGAAAGACGGTGAAATGGGGGTCTGGCTGCTGCCTGACATTCTGCAGTGAATAATTACCTGTGATTATTAAATGTCCTGCATCTGGGATGGATGTGGAGAGCAAAGACGTCTTTATATACAATACAGCTGCAGTGTTGTTGTGTATAAACAGCAGGGAAGACTGTGAATTCATTGCTTGTGAGAGATGCCCTAGATTCCTCTGCTACTAATTTGCATTTATTTTTATTATTATTATTTTGAAAGGGGAAGAATCTTGAGCACTATTTTTGCGAGGATGACATATCAACTGGCATCTCCTTCTTATATTAGAGCTATTTATTTTTGCAGTGTTGGACATGTATAACCACAGTGCAGTATAGTAACAGGACTCCCAGTGACATGGCTTAAGTGTGTGTTTACTTGGTGGTGTGCTTTTCCATGTGTTAAAGGCTACATAAAGTGTTGCAAAGCCTCAGTTATAAAATTAACAGTGTGTAGATCTGCAGTTGAATACAGTGTGCCCTAACAGGCTGGTGATAGCTCCCAGAATACTAATTGGGCGCTGAAGTGTCTGTTAATATTCAGCCTCTAGGAGTTAGGACAGGAATCACGATCAGCTGCTTATAGCCTGTATTAATATGGAAATTAGAACATACATGTTGTGACAGAAAAATAAAGTCAATTAATTAGAGTAAATGTCTAGGAAAATCATAGTGACATTTTCCTGTTCTGCTTTCAGATGGTATCATCTGACATTCACTGATATATAAATAGCATTGACAATAAAGACGATTGCCTCCTTTCATGCTCTTCCTCCAGGAAGCTTGACATATGAGCCATAATGGTTTTCCTAATAATCAATAGACTAATCCATAATTGGTGCTACTTTCATTTAGTTAAGTGTATATATTGTCCCCCAACAGGCTTTGTTAGAGGAAGCCATGGTGGATGTTAAGAATGTGTATTGTGTGTGCGCCTCATTCCGAGTGGATTAGTTAATCTTTCCTTTACATTCACTGCTGGGAAACACACACCACAGCCCATGTAATACATCATAATTACCTTTCATTTCACTCCTTCGCCAGTGGTCCTGCATGAGAAGACCATTGGAGATCCACTGGAGGTGTGCTAATAGGGTTTCTGCCCTGTGCTGTGTTGTATTTGCCCACTCTCCACAAGAGGAAGTCTATGCTGTGTACATTTCAAGTTATGTTCTCTCTGCCTCAACAAATTGGACATTGATTAAGAGGAGGAGAATGATGTGCGGCTAATGTAAGAGGGCATGCAGAGTTCTTCCTCGGAAAAAGGAATTAATCTCCTTTAACCACTTGAACTGAGCATTGCTCCTAAGAGAGTCCTAGGCAGTATGAGATTAGCATATGGCTGTTTGAAAGATGCTGGTAACGACTGTGACTACTGAACCCCAACTCTCAACACCCTTCCAACTTCATGCTTTCCTACTTACTCATTAAAAAGCACAGGGAATTGTAATATTGGTCTGGATTATTTCAGGAATATAACATTTTTGACAATAACATCATGTGTTTTTTCAATAATATATTTCTAGGTTGTGTTGTATTGGATTGATGTGTAATGTTTTCTGATTTTCTGGTAGCAACCTAAATGCTGTTGTTAAGCTGCACTGGCTTGGAGAATGTACAGTACAGTAGTAGCCTTCAGGCATGGCTTGGATTCTAACCTGCTACTGCCTCCTAGTGGTGCTTTAGTATATTGTTTGTTGATCCCATAGACGGTGGTTGATCCCTTGTGTTTTCCTGCTGAAAGAGGCTTACAGTACCTGACATGGGCATGAGTGCATCCGCCTTATATAGCCTTTCAGCCGCTGGCAGGAAGCCTCCATGTACATTCAGGGAAGGGAAACTAATTTGTGGGAAGTTTAAGCCTCTTTGTAGCCAGGCATTTCACGTGTTGCATTGCATTGCATGTTTGCATTATTATACAGGCGATGAGCTGAGTTATAATTCCCAGTATATGAAAAAATGTGCTATGAGCGTTAAGTATATACATTAATATGTGTGTGCCATCTATGCAGAATGAATGTCCAGTAAGAACAAGTGCTCTGTACACTAGCTCCGTGTGTGTGTGTGTGTGTGTGTGTGTGTGTGTGTGTGTGTGTGTGTGTGTGTGTGTGTGTGTGTGTGCGTGCATGGAAGTGTATAATCTAATCCTGGCTGGCTTGACTGTCAGTATTATCCCCGATGAACCATCCCAGACTGCTGATTGATAAAAGGTCCCAGTGGGTTGCTCTGCCAGAACATGTGACACACAGGCCGTGCTCTGGCTTGCAAAGCCTCAATGAAGTAAGAGCGGGCACAGACCAGAAAAACCTTTTTGAATGAGCATCTGGCCGCCTGACGTGTGTGTGTGTGTATGTGTGTGTGTGTGTGTGTGTGTGTGTGTGTGTGTGTGTGTGTGTGTGTGTGTGTGCGCGTGAGTGAGTGCGTGCGTGCATTCATGTGTGTACGTGTGACAGGCTTTAGCATGTGTGGGGAAAGAGATTTTCTCATACATCAACACGTGTTCAAAGGACCAGAATTTCATTGAGACTTTTGCAGCATTATTTTTACTGCTGTGTTTGTGAGGACATTGTACTGACTTACAGCACATTGATTCCCTGTAGGCAAATAACTGCTTAGTGTTGTGAGACCAGACATTTGTCCCCAGATGGGAAGTGAGTCCCCAAATGTGATCCCAGAGTGATGCATTTACACACACAACTACACACACACAGATGTACACTATAAGCACAAACACAGATGCTTCACACTAGTTCAGAATTATACAGCCTTCCATTACTGCAATTTCTTTTTCTTACACCTAACAAATATGAAAAAAATATACAATTAACAATGCATGCACAACAGAAGACTTTTGCTGCAAAATATGAGCACACAAAACATACACACCCACAAAATTAATAAACATAAATGTAATTAATATTTTCCTATAATTTGATAAAAAAAATCGAAAATCATTTCCCAGTCCAAGAAAATTACTAGTGAAGGATGAACACTAGTCCTCCGTGTATCGTTAATCAAAATTGTGTGTATGCTTTGCTTCTATTTCTATCACTTCTTTTCTCCTACTGAAGTTAGCATGCTAAGCAGCTAGCTCTGCTCTCATCACTTTCCTACAGCGAGTCACTGTAGCATCCAGTAGCGCTGCTCAGAGGTCATATTATAACCTCTTGTATTGCAAAGGCAACGGTTGCTGAAGCTCTTGGAAAGTGACGATCAACACCACCTGCTCCCCTGCCAGAAACCATGTTTGGCGGCTGAGGAAACATACATACAGTATAACCCCTTCAGTGTACTTTGTGACTTTCCTTGGCTGATTGTAACTACACAACTTACTGTACATGTTGTAGTGGCATCAATTTACTGACAATGTGTGGGCAAACCAGTCTGACCTCAAAGCTGGGGTATGCTTTAAACAAAATAGTTTGTATGACGCGTCTAAAGACAAAAGTTGGTATACTTGTTCTGAATCTTACAGAAGTTTTTCCCAGTGTAACGGAGTTGTTTGAATTTGTCCTGTGGAAACAGGACAACCTCAGGACACTCATTTTTAAGTCAGGATTATTTTTTTTGTTCTGCATTATTTTCATCTTTGATAATCCTTGGCAGGGTTCAGACTTTTTTTTTTTGAAAATAGGTTTAACACAGCTTTGTGTTGATGGGAACAAAGCTTCGGAAGGGTTAATAATAAAGCACTGAAAGGGGCATGAGAAAGGTAAATCTGTTTGGGTTGTCGGGATTAAAGGGAGTGTAACAAAAATGAAAAAAAAAAACCACCTATATTAGAGCTGAAATTTTGCTCACAGAGACACAATCCCTTGCAAGACTGACATGATTTGATAAACAATACAGATCTGTCTGTCTGTCTGTTTATAGCTTGATTGTCTGCAGCGGTGACCAACGATTTAAAAGTATTCAGGTGTTTGCTGTACAAAGAACTTTAAAAGTTGGAATTTGCAGTATCAAGGAAGATTTACTTTTTACAGAAAAGTGGAGTCTTGCTTCCTTTCTAACTTTTACTAGGAATTATCTGTTTTTTGCTTTTGGAATACTAGGCTCTAGATCTATTGGATCACAGATTTTAATTCCCATCTATCAGAAGAGAAAGGAACTCCTCGGACAACAGTCAGTCTAAAACAATGATTCATCCCAAGCTTCTCATGTACCGGCGCACACACAGTGATGCTAATTTGGAGACCCTCCGAGAGACATGGAGGCGAAAGAAGTCCTGTGGGGATCTTTTTCAGAATGGGTACAGGGTGAGGCAGGTCCATCATGGACAAGAGGAAAAGGAAAGGCAGACAGGACTTCACCATTCAGTGTGGTCCTGTTTACGGATCTTCTGCAACTGGGGTAAGGGCATTAGTACCAGCATATAGTATACATGTGCATTATAGGAGGTGTGCTCAGAAGTTATTTAGTGAGAGGGATGGCCTAGTTAATCAAGCTATTGAAACTGACAATTTGACAGTCATAGTTGCTTGGTCTTGACAATTGTTTGGTGGAAAACATATGGCCACTGCCTTATATCTGTAGAGATCGTTCTCAGTAGGGATTCACATCACCTTTTGTCACACGAACTGACAACACATAGGCACAGACACAAGCACGCACACACACATTCCAACGGGATCAGGCGTGTTATGTAAAAAGACAATGAGGCAGGTGTCGCATTGTTCTATAATCCCTAGGCGAGCTGCTCTTGGATTCAGACTGAGGCTCATGTAAAGTAGGCCACATGATGTTCCTCCTAACTTGTTTGAATACATAAATAATTCCAACACATCATCTTGAGTTTTTTATGTATCATCTTTTTGTGTCTTACGAAATAAATTTTGCATTGAATGGTGCTGTGCTGTGTGAGTGCTGTAGAAAAACATTTGAACTGTACTGTTTCACTGAATTTCTCATACATGTTGTTTACACTCAGCTGCTGCTCTTCTGTTTCCCTGCTGCTGTTGTAAAGATATTTACACCTAATTTATGGATACATGTACACA
This sequence comes from Seriola lalandi dorsalis, assembly GCF_002814215.2. Taxonomy (NCBI): domain Eukaryota; kingdom Metazoa; phylum Chordata; class Actinopteri; order Carangiformes; family Carangidae; genus Seriola; species Seriola lalandi. Next base: position 1,192,342 of record NW_019525385.1, on the reverse strand, counting down.
TGAATATGAAGCTATCATGAGATTACCATCAGTTTTTCTGTATGTATTTATTTGCCAATCTCTCTCTCTCTCTCTCTCTCTCTCTCTCTCTCTCTCTCTGTGTTATCTTTTTCTCACAGGTTTAAGATTCCTGAGAGCTCTAAGATTGATACAGTTCTCGGAAATCTTACAGTTTTTGAATATCTTGAAAACAAGGTAAGAATGAAGCTTTCCTCATTCACAGGAATTGCAAGTGGACGTGTTGTCCACTTGCAATAGTCTCTTCACTACTACCCTCCCAATAGCTATGTCTAACAACGAGACCGGTTTGAACCCTGTCCAGAAAGGTCAAGTTTCATTGTCAGAAACAGTATGTAGCAGCAGTCACTTATATTTTATAAGGTATCATAATTGTATTTTTAAATTAGGAAGGGTGTGTTTTATGGTGTGCTATAAACTCACACTGTATGTAAACAGAACACTGTGCACACACAAGACTATGAGAGCAAAGGTTTAGCGAGTGCCCCTCCTTTAGTACCATCACATACTTCATTCGAAGTTGAATTCAAGCTTTCAGTCCCATTCTGTGTGTCATTGGGCTTTTTATGATCCTTTTCATAATTTTTATAGAAGTTATAGTATTTTCCCTATTTTCTTTTTATTGATATGCCCACAATCTATTTAAGTCCCATCTCAACAATCCTGGCTGTAACTGTAAGATCTCGGTCCTGCCATTACTTTCATGAGCTCACAAATCTCAGTTTTTCTGTCATTGTGGTCTGGATGTCTTTGAGAGTTTCATGGTTGTTCTTCTTCTGCCTAGCAATTCCATCAAGCTGGTGAACCTGTGTTCCATCTTCATAAGCACATGGCTCACAGCTGCTGGATTCATACATTTGGTGAGTGGACAGATGTGAAGGCTGGTGGGGTCTAGTGATTAACGAGCCAGTAAGGACGGTGAACTGACTGGTGCAATACAACTGTGACACCTGCTGCTTTTAATAGTGTACTTTGAATGAACTGATGAATTAATTGGAGGGAAGGATACTATAATGACTATTGTATTTATCCCACACTTCCAAGAAGGGATGAACAATCCAACTTTTTATCTCCCAGCACTGATTTCAGTATCTGCCAATACCTAGTACTGATCCAATAACAGTGCTCTGTTATTCCCAAATTTAACACTTGAACTGATTGGAATCATTTTTTTCAATGTGACGTGATTGCTGTGGCACTAAAACCGAGTTGACAGTTCACCATGACTGAATGTAACTGATGGCAGAAACACCAAACTGGATTTAATGTGGATCAGTTATGTTACAGCCAAGCTCGTTCTGCATGATAAGGTTAGTGCTGCCCTTGCCACTGATTGGTGCATCCCAACTATTCATTAATGAATAAAAGGTGGGTAAATTGAACTCCTGAAACATCTTGTGAATTTATATAAAAGATTTATTCAATATAATTAATAATATAAAAGCACAGGGTTGGCATCCTGGTGACCCAGCACCAGTATAACATTTCCCCAGTTCAAGCCTTGCCAGAGACCTTTATTATATGCCCCCTCTTTCCCAAGGTTACCTGCCATTATGTACTGTCAAACTCTCCAATAAAAAAAAATGTTATAAAGATAATTATTAATAAAAAAAACAAACAACTTTGATTACAGTAAAATTTGTTTTAAGTACATCTATTATACATTTTGTATTTGTAACTCTGCTCAACAGCTCATCAAGCATTGAACTGCTTTAACCACTAGATGGTAGCCTAACCTCAGTATGTAAATAATAGATGACTGAAATAGAGATGAATGCATGAGCACTTGTAGCTGGATTTAATCAAACTTGATGAAGTAGTTTCTTTATGCAAAACCCTGTTTACAAATTGGTGGTTGGAGTCAAGTGTAATTATCCTTCCCTCCCTCTCTGATTTCCATTTTAGGTGGAAAACTCAGGGGATCCTTGGGAAAACTTCCAAAATTCCCAGTCACTTTCCTACTGGGAATGTGTCTACTTGCTGATGGTGACTATGTCTACAGTGGGCTACGGGGATGTCTATGCAAAAACCACCTTGGGACGCCTGTTTATGGTCTTCTTCATCCTTGGTGGTTTGGTAAAATCAAGCTTTTTCTTTCTCCCTTACTCCTTTTATTCCCCTCCTAAAGTCCTGCCTGTTCCCATCTGTCACTCAAAATGATAGAAGAAATGATAAATTAATTTAAATATTTTGATTTTATGTGTATTGTGTAATATTTTATCATAGTGCTATAAAATGTTGGAACTATGTTGCCTGTACCAGTACATATTATTTCTTTGTCATAGTGTAGTTGTATCCTTCTGTTTAGCCTACTGTATCTTGTCTACTGTAGTTACAGTACTATGTGCACCTCTGTCACCTTCCCTTATGTGTCATTCCTGTATTTGTTTGATTAGAGTATAAGCCATTGTCTGATAATTTTGTTACTATTCTCTTAAAAGCAGTTGCGGTTTCAGGACACCCCTCCTTCCGTGTCTCTTCCCAAAATTCCAACAAACACAGGGGCAGAGAGATGAGGCTTAGGCCAGCCTGACTGTTACCATAGCAACAGCAGCCTCCCACTCCCTCCCTCTCACCTTCCTCTGATCTAGTGTCCTGTTGGGCTGCCACTAGTATAGTAACTTATACACAATCATGCATGGGTATACACACCTGTTAGCACTCTTACACACACATGCACACATACACAAACACATACCAAAGACCTTGCCTCCTCCATCTTCTCTTACAAAAAATGGAGGATCTAGCCAAATCAAAGCTGCTGTGTTCTGCATTTGGCCAGCTATCACTATGCACTGATGACCTGCAGCTGTGTGGATGTGTACCATGCTGTGGCCATGGTGATCGGTTGTGTGTTTTTCTCCGTGTTGAGAGCTCTGGAAGTCTTTAGGCTAGTACCTCAAGCTGCTTCCTATCAGCAGCAGTGGCTGAATAATGACTCCAGGCTGGAGATACTTTAAATCCAGGAATCATTTCAAACCCACGTCATTTCACATTATTCCTGGTAATGTATAGGTAAACTTTGCAAGCATGATTTAAGTGTGTATTTACAAGGGCAAGGGCATGTCTTTGTTTCTTATTGTAGATGTAAGCCTAGATGAGTAGTGTCAGTGAGCACCCCATTGTTAGATGGTAAACTTAAACACCACCCTCTCCTACGATAAATGGCTGTGAAAACTTGCAAAATGCATCCAGCTCATTTTCCAGCCCAACAAATGAGTCTTAATGTGTTTTGCAGCTGTGGACCATCAGGTGGGCCTATTCAAATCAACCTGCCACATCATCTGTGTTTGTTGGACAAAACATGGCACATAGGTTTTTATTCTATTCTCCCTCAACTTTTAGACCTTTGCTATCCATAAAGGTTTTGGGTGCTATTACAGACTGACTATTCATCAGCTGTGACAAAATTCTTGCCCACTCACTAAACCTGTTCCTGGACCTTTACCTTTAAAAACTGGGGCTATTTTTTTCTCAACAGCAAAAACAAGACTCTTTTTGGTATATGAAGATCTCTCTCATTCTTATGAAGTTCAGCAGACAATGAGAGAGCTTTTTTTCCCTTCATTTCCAAAATAATATTTTTCTCCCTTCAGAAATCTGGATTCACGCACCAGTTTCCCCACCACCCACTCTGCAGCGTAGTAGTCTCTTTTTTAGTCTCTTCTTCTGTCTTCTATCTTCTCCTTAGGCCATGTTTGCCAGCTACGTCCCTGAAATCATAGAGTTAATAGGAAACCGCAAGAAATATGGTGGTTCCTATAGTGCGGTTAATGGGAGAAAGTAAGTATTCCAGATGGTTCTGCTGTTTTTCTGTGTGCGGTAGAACCCTCTCTGCATGCCTTTTTCTTTTTTCTGTTCCATGCATGTAGGCCATGTTTGCTCGCTACGTGCCAGAAATTGCTGCTCTCATCCTTAATCGGAAGAAATACGGAGGGAGTTATAACTCGACACGAGGCAGAAAGTAAGTTGAAATCCAGACAAGGTGTGGTTGTGTGACTCAAGTGCACCCCCCCCCCCCCCCCCCCGAAGTTTTGTAGTTACTGGGGGTTAGTTAACTTGACTTTTTAGAACAGTAAAGTTACATTATAGCATCAAGTCACACTGCGTGACTGGAGACCTTGGCCATTAGGACACACATGTCCATGCCCCTTTACTCTCTCTTTCACTCTGTCTGTCTCTCTCTCTCTCTCTCTCTCTCTTGCTATCTTTCTCTTCTTCTTTCTCTAACTCTTTCTATATCTGCCTCTATCTGTCCTTCACTCAGAGCTTTCCTGAAGTCATTTGTGTGCCGTTCCTTTTCTTTCTTTGTCCTCCTTGAAACATCCTGTGTTGCGCTTTAATTTAATTTGGAAAATAGAGCTTTCATGACTACTACACTTTAGACTTGCAGTATACTAACCTGTGGTGCTTCTATCCAATACATCTGTGCTCAATGTCTTGTCCCATTACTGATTCTATTCAGATCCAGTCTCTCATTAATACAGCCTTGCCTATAGGGATTATTTTAGGATCATAATCCATCAAAATGAAAGAAAATAGTCATGAAACCCCTACTATCCGCTTTTAGGATTTTTTTACACAAGAAAATAGAAAGATCTAAACATCTGCAAGTGCATTATTATTGGTGGTCTTTTCAAGCATCATCAATCTCAATGACCATTGCAGGATACAATTTCTTTTCTTGTTTCATTTTGCTTGAGTTTGTTTTGCATGATTTATGGAATTACTTTTCTTTAACTGCATCACTCTGGCATGCTCTCTATTATAACCTGCTGTCTTGCGGCTTTTTCATCATTTGTGAAACTCTATGAAAAAGCCATCTACCTGTTGTCTGTCACCGCTAGCCCATCGCATCATCAATGCTTGACATGACTCTGGCCCTGATCTTCAGTCAGCTCCCACACCCTGAATGCTGGATGCCTCACTCCCATTGGAGGCTCTCAATTGCTTTTGGCTTGCTTTGCCTGCTTGGACCTTGGTGCTCGCCTGGTTCTCGTCTTTGTGTGGTGGTGGAGTTTGTCTCCGGAGGCTCCTGTTATTTATGTTTATGTGTAATGGGCCTCTCACAGCAGAGGTTCCAGTGCACTGTGAAGTATGTGTGACACTGTGGTTATTTTACTGTTTGTACAAGATTACCACAGTACTTATTGTGCAGTATTGTTCTCCTCCCCTCATGGCTCAAACCTTACTGAAATTCAGCACACAGATTCATTTTAATCCAAATGTGGTGTGTCCAGAACAGGGAGGGTCGACTCTTTCTTTTTCCTTCTTCCCTTTTCTTCTCATTTTCTTCCTGTGGCACTCAGCATCTACTGCTCGGCTGTCTTCTCTTTCTCGCTTTGTTTCTCTTTTCCAATCTTACTTCCCTCGGTTTCAGCAGGGTGGATTCCAGGGAGTCAGCAGTAGAATGAGGCATTGGAAAAAAGCCTTTGTTCGATAATGTTTGCCTGTCATTGGGACAAGATTGATGAAATGCTATGTTTGGCCAGTGACCTCAGCCCAGACTCACAGATGGGTGTTGAGAGAAACTCTTGTCAAAACTGAGGATAGTTTCTCCCACACACTTCATTTTCTCCTTCCACAGCCCCCCTTCCATCTCTCGTTCTGTTTAGACATGTAGTGCGAATATATCGTAACAATCAGAGGATACCCACCAAACACACAGGCTTAGTGTGGCACAGGGCTCTTCGCATAATCATTTAGATATGTATGTGTTTGGTGTTTACATAGATAGGACCTGACACAGACAAAACAGGTTTGTCATGCGGGTTTAGGATTGACATCAGGGTTCAGTCCAATATCATTTAGCAGCTGTCAACAGAAACAAAAATCTATCAGGGAAATGAGATTAGGAGATTACAAGTATCCGACTGATTGCAGCGCTAACAAACAATGAGGTCATGATATATTGAGAGGTATTTTAAATGTAACCCTTATTTGATCTCCCTGTCTGGCTGCTGTCATTTGAAACAGGCCTTGAAGGTTATTTGGAAGTCACATTGGATCCATACTGAATTTCAGTCTCATGCTAGTGTTGCTTATAGTACTCTGTGCAGCGTTGCGTACACCCGTGAGCACAGTGACAGCTCTCAGCTTGTGTATGCTGATATAATAATGACAAGTGTTGCGTTCTGTTGGCGCCCACACTGGACTCGAGGCTCTGTGGTTTCCATTATGGCTCTATGGTTTCCATTAGCCCCAACTTCAACAGAAGGGTTGGCACGGAAACTGGCTTCAACCCTGGCTGAACTCTGACATACACCTTTGAAAGTCGTCTGTAAGGGCTAGCAACTTGAGGCGTGCAGACGCAGAAACTCCCACATTATCAGGCATGAACACACACAATCTCTTACATAATGGTAAAATATACATCAGGCTGAGTTTACGAAGAATCTATATATTATTGCACTGTAAAAGCAGAGTGCACTGTATACTATATGTGCACACAATTTTGTTAAGTTGCAATGACTACACATGGCATTGTTGATTCTCAACATTACAGGAGAAGCAATTTCACTTTTTGCCTCAAAATTCCCTGACAGATAATATAAAAAAGGGAAACCTAATCTATAAATGGAGACATTTGTACAATGATTCTTGCAGTAAATCCATCACTGACCTAAGGATTAGAGCAGTATTAAGTGAGTGACCTCTGTTGCTGATGTTTGAGCTATTTTGTGTTTGTTCATTTTGTATTCTGTGCATCCCCAATGACATCCTGGGATGTTCCCTGACTGCATGTTTTGTGTGCACGCTCTGTAATATCCCTTTGCATTTAATGTGATTGTGTGCCACACTTTTTTTTTTTAGTTTCTGGGTTGTCAGGTATTCCTGTATAAACTCTGTGTCCTTGAAGTGCTTCATTTTTGGTTTTCCTTTTGAGTTCTTAGTTATTTCCACAACTTAAGCTGTATTGTACAATTAGGTTGACCAGAGGGGAGGTATTTTGTTCATGAAGCAATTATAAATGGTTGAATTGTCTATGATATCCTTTTCCTATATCCTATTTAACTAGCCAATGATCTCAGTATTGAATTTGATGCCACTATTGGCACATGGAAAGCTCAGCAGAGCCAGGCCAACTTCCTAAATACAGAGACTCTAATTAGTGGCTTGATCATGGGAGGAAAAAACGTTTGATACATAGGGAAGAACGTTTTCCTTTTCCTATAATATCGCCGATTCAGCGTGAAAGACAGCACCACATTCGCTTCTGTGGGCATGTGTGCACACATGCGTTTACCTGTGTACATGAATTTACAGATTCAGGTTTGTGCTTTTGTGTGTGTGTGTATCTGACATTCATAACTGAATGTTGAGCCCACACAAGCCAAATAATATGCCTTATAAATCTGTATATTACTTATACCCTTGGAGAAGGGCATCTGGATGCTGAGAATAGGAAAACATGACTGATGTTTTTCATCTCATGAAATGAGAGACGTCTTATGCCAAATACTGCTGGCTGCCCACAGACTTCTCAGCTCATCAGCTTGTAAGACCACACGGCCCTTTGCTCAACTCTGGCCAACCATGCAATCACTGCTGCTCGTTAGATACTCTTAAAGGACAGAGGCGACATCTGTGAAGACCATTATGTCCTGCAACATCCACAAACTGCCATTCCCTCAATATGTCTGTCACATTACTTTGCCAAGTCCACTTCAGTTCAGCCCTACCCAGTCCATCTGGTACAGGATAGGAGAACGCACAGTGATCTGGACTATGGTTCTCATCTAACATGAATATCTCTGTTTCCTTTAAACCTGCCAAACTGAGTCAGATTTCAGTAATGTTCTATACAATTTTAGACGTCAACAGTGAAAGGCTAATGCGTTAGCCAGAGCTTCCTTCTTCTATATAACAGCATGATAATGGATTGAGGTAAACCTGTCATAACAAATTGAGTTTGATGATAAGAACTTGAACAGTGAACAAATACGACCACTGCCTTTTTTTAATTTTAGGAAAGAGTAACTTAATATCCATAGTGTTGAGTGCGAAGCTGTCCAGTACCCAGGCACTCAAAACTAAAGTGGTTCAATTGTCTCCTGGCACATCCTTGTAAGTAGTGGAGAAGGCCATTGTCATTACACAGATTGCCTTACAGGTCTCCATAGGGTAATTAGGGTGTCTGCCGAGTGTCCACACTAATCCATGTCAATATAAGGGCTGGATTCCACCAAGCATGTTTGGATTTCTCACTTAGGGGTTTTGGCAATAAGACTTGGTGACATTTAACTTAAAGTCCGGAAGGGTAGTTCGGCTTACCACAGTGCAAATGAAGCGTATACTGCGGAGTGTCTTAAATCCGCTAGATTAGTGTGATTAAATTGCCTATCATAACCATGATACCGATTGCAGTGCTATTGAATACTGATACTTAGTACTATTTAGTTGTATTTTCCAAGCGTTTTTAATAGCAACAACAATACTACTTTATTTGAATATAACAATGCTGCAGTGATATTAAAAGAGTAAGATAAAACCTACTGCGTGTATTGAGCAAAAAGAATATTTCTCTCAGCTCTGGGACACTAAAACTTGACATTTACAGAAGCACCACAAGTTTTATTGTTGAGACAGTGAAGATTTTAATAAGACTTGGACAGTGACCATCCAAACTCACTGTGTCTTATTAAAATCTTATTAAAATGACCCTCATAGTTGATATAACTGTGAAGCTAACCTTTCAACTCGATCATTCTGGCCCACAGTGCAGGCAGAGGACAACCAGGGACACGCAACTTCAACCCAAAAATCCTTCTAATCTAACCGCGTACTTCCTTCATGTTGTAATCAGCTCTGTGCACCCTCTGACAGCTCTCTCAGCTGTAATGCACTACCGAATCCCGCCAGGGACCCGTCAAATACTCTGAGGTCCTGTTTAGAGTTTGTGTCAACCACAGGCCTCCAAATCACTTTGAAAGTTTTAGTAATGTTCTGTATAAAAGCACAAGCATATTGATGTACATGTCTTTGTCAACATCCATTCAACTCACAAAGGGGTGGTTTGGCTGAAGGGGTAGTTTTTATATTGAGAACGGATGACAGTCCAACCACTGTGGGCTGTGTGATTACATCTTGGATTTTCTAAAGTGGTTCAGAGTTGAGTGTTTGATTGCACTTGTCGTGCAGAATTTAACCACTTTCATTACATGGGGGAAAATATTCACTTTTATGGTAAAAAAGATATAATTCAGTTACTTGTTTGCTTTGAAACAACATTTCTTGACATGTATATAGATTTTTTTTTTTCAGTCTATATTTAAGTTAGATTTTAGTGTGCTTTGGTTTGACTGATTATCTTTGGGAGACATGCCAGTGTCTGGAGTGATTTATGTTGCCCACTCAAGATGATTTCTTCCCCCCTTCCAGGCATATTGTGGTCTGTGGTCATATTACCCTCGAAAGTGTCTCCAACTTCCTCAAAGACTTCCTACACAAGGACAGGGATGATGTCAATGTAGAAATTGTTTTTCTCCATAAGTAAGTTAACTTCTTCCTCCTCACCACATGTAGGTTAGCACTGAACACAATGCTTGAAACAATGCACAGTCAACCTGTATACATCAGTAATCCATACATGCGCCAATTCCTCTCCTCTTTTCTCTGTGTGCTAGTATTTCCCCTAATCTTGAGCTGGAAGCCTTGTTCAAACGCCATTTTACTCAAGTGGAGTTCTACCAGGGATCTGTTCTCAACCCTCACGATCTGGCCCGAGTGAAGGTACAGTCGGTGAAGTTGGTGACAGGACTCTTGGAGAAATGAACACATAAAATTATAGATTAAGTTTGACAGATTGAAGAGCAAAATTCCATTTAGTAAACCAGTAATTTTGAGGTTTTCCATTTTATTACTTTTATTTTATTTTTTTCACTTTTAGTGGGTATAGAGAGTAGAGCAAAATAGTGCAGGATGACAGTACATGGATATCCATCTCAGCTTTTATTTTTATTTCTTGACAAAAATGGATAGAGACAGAAGAGAGAAAAAATGGAAAAGGCTGTGGCACATTCATGCATATTATGACTAAATGTACTGACACTGGCCACGGTTAAGTCCGCAAGTTTGTTTAATTTTATGAAAGAAGGACTTTGAATGAGTAATGTTAATATATCTCTTTCTTTGTCCCTTTACACACAGATCGAGTCAGCAGATGCCTGTTTAATCCTTGCCAACAAATACTGTGCAGATCCAGATGCTGAAGATGCCTCCAACATCATGAGGTACTGTATCATCTGGACTTTGAAATGAGTGACTAGATAAGGTGTTACATATTCAGTGTTCAATGTGTCTGCCTGTTTTTCCTCTAGGGTCATCTCAATCAAGAACTATCATCCCAAGATCAGAATAATCACACAGATGCTACAATATCATAACAAGGTAAAATACGCTTTGCTGTCCTGTGATATATAAGATTGCTTCACCTCATCTTGACTGTTCTCTATCCTCCCTCACAAGGCAGAAAGTTAAATGACAGGATAAACCACAACCCTGCCCGCATAACAGCTGGGCTGTGCATTTCAGTAGTTGGTTTCATCATTGGTTATTTAACAGCAACATGTGTCATACGAGTGTCCACTCACTCCATAGCCCACACTCTCCGTTGACTCATGAAGGATGGATATAACCTTCGTTTTTTTAAGTCAGAAAAAAAAAATAGATAATCACAATACAGGGGTTCCCTTCACTTATGTGCAGTAACTTTGTACATTTTTGAAAAATAACACCCTTCAAATATAGCATTTTTGTGTAATTGTTACAGTCATCGATGTTTGGACTGGAGCACCTTTTGACACTGAAAGCGACCTATGTTGGGTTTCTATGTAAACACTTGGCTGATAAAACGTAAATGCACTAGCAGTGGTAAATTAATGATTTATTGTATTATCAATTTCATTCAACAAATTCAAAATTACTAATAATTTAAAGGAAAAGCTCTATATGGGATACATACACTTCATTCATACACTTTGTTTGAAGGATTATGTCCTGGGCTTTTTCCACAGTTACCCCCTTGTTCATTCATTCACTCCTCCCTGTGTAATGGACACTCAATAGTTTTCTCAATAGTGAGCATCAAATTGAGATAACAGCCCAATGCCAATTTTTACCATCGATAAAATGCAACTCATTGCATTGTGGGATTGTTTGCATTGGGAATTTGAAGGCGCAATATTAGGGAATAAATAACCATTACCTTTACTAAGCCCCAACCCCAACCACAGAGGGGGGATTTAGGGAAAAATAATTTTAACAGGAGGGAAACACTACACACTGCTTTCCAGTCTTTGTGTTAAGCTAATCCGCTGCTTGCACAAGCTTGATATTTACTATCAATCTTCTCATTTAATGCTAACTCTCCGCTAAAAAAAAGGGTGTAATTCCTTAAATGTTGAACTATTCCTTTAAAAGCTATTATTGACGTAGGTTTCTGTGTCTTGTGACCTCCTCTGTCTGTATCGTGTGATGAAGGCCCATCTGCTGAACATTCCGAGCTGGAACTGGAAGGAGGGTGACGATGCTATCTGCCTGGCGGAGCTGAAGGCAGGCTTCATTGCCCAGAGCTGTCTGGCTCAGGGCCTGTCCACAATGCTAGCCAACCTATTCTCCATGAGGTCCTTCATTGAGGTAACACAGAGGACAAGATTAACTTGCCTTGTCTCAGTCACTCCTTCTGAACAGACTGAAGTAATATGGATGAATGAATCCCCACATTGCATTTTTGTAAATGAGATGATTTATTCTGAGATTGAAGGTGAGGTGAACATAAATTGATACAGTAAGTTCTTTGCTGACAGACGGACTAGATCCATCAGACACAGCACATTCCCGGGGAAATTTTGACGTCTTTGTCCAGAGAAAGACTTCTATTAGAGTGTTTTCAGTCCTGGCACATCATATTTTACTATGACATTTCATATGGAATCTGTTCAGTGTTTCTGTGGCTCAGAATTGAAGAGGTGCTTGCTTCTATCAAAGAACTGTTCTCATGTCATAAAGATGATGGATCAGCTTATAATGACCAGGCTGATGTTGTGCGGGGGAACATCTGCAGACCACATTGGACTGCTTGGATTGGAGGGGAAACAGTGTTGCTTTCTTCTTCCTTTTTTTAATCTTCACATGTGACATTTCCGTGCTTGTTTTTTGTCAGATTGAGGAGGACACATGGCAGAAGTATTACCTTGAAGGAGTGGCTAATGAGATGTACACAGAGTATTTGTCCAGTGCCTTTGTGGGCCTCTCCTTCCCCACTGTCTGTGAGTAAGTATCACTCTTTCCCCACTCAGCAAGCCCACTGTCAATGGTAGGTAGTTAACAATTTTGAAGTAAAGGGGAAAAAAAAGACAAAAGAGGGGCCGTGGGAATGTAAGAATGTGAATTTCAAAGGTGTTTGAACAGCAGTTATCTGCTCATATACTGCTCTCCTCTAATGAGTGCTCATTTTTTACAGGCTGTGCTATGTGAAGCTGAAGCTGTTGCTTATTGCCATCGAATACAAGTCTGAGCAGAGAGAGAGCAGGTTTGTTGAGTGGATCTTTCTTCCATTGTTATCAGGTACAACTGTGGTAACAGTGAACTACCGAGTGATTTACTTCTAATAAATATCAGATATTTTTTCCCCCAAATCCTCTTTGCAGCTTTGATCACAGCTAATATTTGTATAACATTTGATGAGATTGATTTGGTGAACAATTGAATGCTGTACCATACCAATATGAGTTACGTTTTAAAGTGTATACAAAGGTTATTTTTTCCCCCTAAAACATTAAATACACCATATGTTACATACAACAAATATAGAAAGCACACAGAATGCATATACCTCTGCCATGGCTACACAGTTGTCTTAAATTTCTGTTTTGATAATAGTAAATATTCAGGAATGTTTTTTTTTATTTCCTGCATTTTATCATGCTGGGATTTGAGCAGAAAATGAGCAGAAAATCCTTATCACTCATTCTTTGGCCTCTTGTTCTAATTTTCCACAAAATTTGATTTGAAAATTTGACTGATTGAATATAACATAACATTCAGTTGATTGTTTTTTTTGTTTATTTTGTCTCATTTCAGTTACACTGTGCTGAAACATTCACGCCTAAATAACCAATTTGCTGCACATTTGAGTTTCATGTCATGTGTTTCCTTAACTTAATTCTATTCTGTCCCTCTTCAGTCTGTATAATAACCACTAACTCTACATCAGTGTCAGTCTTATCACCAGTAACAACATGAAGTTCTATCTTTCAGTAATCTCAATTGCCAAATCCCACTCACCTTTTCCCTTTCACCTGTGTCAAATGTTTTTGTGTACTGACAAGGTCGCATAGCAAATGATGGCCATTTTGATATGATATGCTAATTTTTTCTTGAGGTCTTATTTCTTTTGAGCTTGTTAAGTTATTGAAAACAACTATACTTTAATACTATAATACATTATTACTTTTTCATAATGATTTTGATGATGCCACAAAAGGATCATTTTCCATTTGGCCATTTTCTTTTGAAAATGTACTGCCAAATTTTCAGTGCCAGTTTATTTGATTATGCCCTTGTTAAGATAAGCACAGTTAAAAATATATATTTTTTTAGTAAACAATCATTTTTAAGTGCAAGGACCTCAACATCGGGCAAGCATGACATACAGTGTGTGTACAGAGTTGTGCCACATGCTGCCATATAAGGCCTGCCTACGAAATTGGCCAAACAACATTAGTAACATCATATTCTCCTCTTCTTCTATGTTCATGATAACTGTTTGATTTGAGATTTTTTCTTGTTGTTTGCAGAAGCCGAAAGCGGTATGCCCTCTACCTTATCTTACTTCCAAAGTTCCACCCAATCTCCACCACTTTAAAGCTTCTGACTTTGGGAGTTTCCCTCAGGATATTTTTCCAAACACTATCGCACAGGCCTCTTTTTCGAACTCTTTTTTTATGGTGTCCCTTGTGCTTAATGCACTAACTTCTTTGCAGGCAGAGAGAGGATAGATAAATTGGACGTGTTTGTAGAAGTGCTGTTTCTTTGTCTTTGCTGTTGTCGGTGTACCAAGGCCAAACGCTCACCCTCTCCATATCTACCTCTTATTTGATCTTTTGATCATTTCAGTTTTGCCTTTACCAGTCCTTTGCTTAGTTTATTTCTCTCACTTTCAGTTCTTTTTCAGTGTCACTCAGTTGTTACCCTACTGTATGTTAGCTGAGCCAAGCTAATTATTCCACTCATGGTGTTTTCAAATCATTGCTAGAACAGTACTTCATGGTTCTTTGACTCAGGATCAGTGAGGAGTTTATATACGCATAACTTAGACCTCAGATGTGGTGTCGATGAGCACTGATAATCTGTTGTTCTACATTTTTGGATTTAATCTTGAAATAAACTGACTGATTATCTGCCATTGCTGTAGGCAGTAGCTGATATGATAGCATGTCTTTTTCTTCATGGTTTTAATACACCAGCAGCACCTTGCCAACCTTTGTTTTCTTTTCATCATTTCACACACTAGGAAAGGCATGGAGCTGTTGAATTTGGATAGCATTAAGTTTATCCAAACTGAAATTTAATAACCAATGTCTACAATGTTCACAAGTGCCCCACATTTCACTTTTGCATCCCATCACCCTCTCATGTTCTCAGTGCTAAATGTATATCCATCTGTGCATGTGTGTGTGTGTGTGTTTGTGTGATTACCTTGAGAGGGAGAGGTTGTAAACTGAAAGTGCGTGTGTGTGTGTGTGTGTGTGTGTGTGTGTGTGTGTGTGTGTGTGTGTGTGTGTGTGTGTCTCAGCCACTATGTACAGTCATGCTCGTGCGTCTCTCGAGTAGATGTTCTTAAGTGAGGTCACTTCCTGTCAGTTTGGTGTTTGAGAAACAATCCAACTGCACAGAAGTTACTGCAACCGTCTGCATCTACGTACCTGTCCCTATACCTGTACTGCAGTGGCTATGCCTTTCTGTTTGATTATTGTCCTCTTCATGCTGTTTGGTAACTGCATGCTATGACACTATCACATAAAGTGTTTGATGCTTGCCTTGTTGCTCACAATATGAGGTTTTGATGCTTTTTAAGTTTCTATTCACCAGTTTGCACCCGACTGAAGAAAAATGTCTTGGATAGATACACCTGTAAAATCTCAGATTTGGGCAACAATGTTTGTGGAACTGTCTTGATTTGATCTATTTCTTTCATTTGTTTTTGACTAAAGAGCATGCCAGGCGTGATGCCTGTTTACTTCTCTGGGGGCCATTCAATCTGAGTGAATGTTAGATGCTATTTTACTTCTTGCAGTGTGGAAAGAAAAATCTGATCTGCATGACTGGTGCAATTTGATCACATCCCGATATGTATATGGATTCAATTGCTCCCTTAATATTTTTGTTTATTTTCTCCAGTGTAATGTTTTCCAGAGCCCAGAGGAAAGATGTAGTGTGATAGATGTTTTCTTGGATGTACGACTTCACTTCTGCCTGAGTGTACACAGTTAACATACTCTTTCAAAATTAAACGTCACAAAAATTTGTGTCAATCTGGTGAGAAAGACGTCCTGTAGTTCTGTGATCCATATGATGAATATTATTGTCGCAAATCAACAAAAGTTTCAGTTTGAAATACAGAGAATTAGAAAAATAGGAATTAAAATTTCATCAGCTTTCATCTGGGCTCATATTTTAAAGGAGTGTGACCCTTAAAGATGTCTGGGTTCAATGTTTTTATTTCTTAGTTCACACTCACATCATTGATGATTGTTGCCCACAGGTAACCATTAATGACCAGGGTGTGTGTGCGTGTGTGTGAGTGTATATAATATGTGTGTGTAGTGTCTACTCTTTGTCTCAGTCTAATTAATGGGGAATGATACAGCCAGTCGCTTACAGTGCTTAGGGCATTAAACTGAGTCTCACTCATAATAAAATTTGTTTGAGTAATACATCCTGTGATATTTATTTTTTAGTGCAGCTGTTGTTCAGCAAGCAATAATACATTTAATTTTTTATTATATTTATTAAGTCAATATTGACCTTGCATGACATGCATTTTAATTATTTTCACACTATAATTCAATGGAGCAGAGTCACTGCTGATTTTTAAGGGACTCCAGCAATTGTATTTGTCCTGGAGGGTTCCCATCGACTATAGTAGAGTCACTGAGCAGAATGAGCCAAGTGTTGATGAGGAAAAGAGCTGTTCATTCCCTTGCATCCCACTGTCAAATACTAACCGAGATAATGACACTTACTGTACATTCTCTGTACTACAGCCATGTCTCAGTGGCCATCATAACATTTGTTTTTGACTAGATGACTGTATTTGAGTGCTGAGGCTAAAACCACTTCATGGCCATGATTTTAATTCTTTCTGCCTTTACTTGTGCCTCTCTGTCCCCCTTCTCACCCTGGGGCAATCCAATACCATTCTGTAAAGAAAAGAATTAAAATTCAGTCATACTGTTGTACATGCTGTCCATCCGTGTGAGTATCACATCAGCAAACTGCCCAAAGTTAAGAGGAGCAGGTGTGTTTATGATGACACATAGGACACAACACAACAGAGCAAACCAAGCACTCGATTAAGGGCTTCAACACGTGTGTGTACCATTCCTCTTGATTAGCAATGTTGTGTGCATGAACTGAGTGTTGTCCAGAAGTTAATGAGCATCATGTGTCTATTTCTCTGATTACTCAGCATCCTCATCAACCCGGGCAACCACGTCAAGATGCAGGAGGGAACACTGGGATTCTTTATCGCCAGTGATGCCAAAGAAGTGAAGAGGTAATCTGGCCATCCTGATCAACAAGCGGTCACGGGTTATGTAAAATGCACATGGATCATTGTAAGTGCTAAACATTGTTACTGTGTCACCTTTAGAGCTTTTTTCTACTGCAAAGCTTGTCATGATGACATCACAGACCCTAAGCGAATCAAGAAGTGTGGCTGCAAACGACGTGAGTAAAGCTGCGCCTTTATTTTGCCCCATCAACACCCTTCCGTCCCTGCCTCCCTCCTCCCCTTCCTGTCACTCCCACACCTACCTGTGGGTCTGTCTGTCTCATTATACTTAAGGCTTTACTAGTTTGTACACTAATGTTATACCTCTCATTGTGTCGTTGTTCTTCTGTACTGTGGCACTGTGTTTTTAAAGGTAATATACTGTTTGTTGTCACGCCATTATTCCCTTAGGAAAGTGTTTAATATGGGTCTTTTTTTAACTTTCATAACATCCATTATAGTATGATCATCAGTCAGTATCTGATTTGTTTTTTTCGCAGTTGAAATGTAGGTGTTGTCATCTATAAATGTGTTTTCTCTTTGGTTTAACCATTGGATCTCTACTTTATCTAAGCAAACGCAGACTGTATAGTATTGACTGGAAATTTACAGTCATAAAATTTAGTGGTACAGTAGATAGACAGATAATAGATAGACAATAATTGATAATAGATTTAGCTGATTGTAATAGTTGACAGCTATAAAGACTAACAAGAAATAATCTATTGTAAGATAAGGTCAGATACTGTAAATCCTGATATCTCATTGAAGTTTGGAACACTTTAAAACATTGTTTACAATAATGCATAGACAGAAACTCTGTACTACTACAGCATAAGACAGAATAGTGAGATTTTTAGTTTATAGTTTTTATGCACAAGGCCATGAGCTTATATTTAAAATATTAGTGGACAGGACTTACTGTTTTATATTGTTTTTACATATAAATGCTCTTGATGGGAGTATTTGAGAGTAATGAGCTCAGCCATGTGTTACCACGTTTCTTCAGGTCAAATGCTCCCATATTATGAATAGTCTAGCATAATCTAGACATAATGTGCTGTTAATTGTTAAATTCAAAACTGTTCACTATGGGCCAGTAAAATGCCCCATGAGCCGTTTTTTCCCTGTTTTTATGCAGGCATAACATCACCATTAAGGCAGGAACAGCACTTGAATGTAACCTGACCTATGTGCAGTAGTCACTTGTCAGGAAATGTTAGCTACTGGATAAGTAATTCAGGTGAATATCCCATATTTCCACAAAAGGTCACAGGCAATTACAGTAGCGGTGAAGTAGAGACAAAGCCTGGTTTTAAAAGAGATACCCACCATTTCCTTCTTTTGTCTGTGTCATCTCAATTATTCAGACATTTTTTGCTCTGCCAGCTCACTAGAATCAACAGGCTTTTCACACTCTAGTTTCATTTAGATAAACTGTTTACTTCTGTTTGCTTCCTTTATATTTTCATGTCTCAGACTCCGGTGATGGACGCAGCTTTATGTTTTATCCTATTACAGTAGTTTCCAACAAGAGAGTTGCATTTAGAAAGATGACAGTTCCATTACTGCAATGGAAGTCTGTCCTACAGTATGTTCTGTTCTATCATGTTTTGTTCTCTTTTGTTGTTTTTCCCATGTTTCTTTATGACCAGTGACACACTTTTGATGTATTTCCTCCCCTGCTGCCATTGGAAAACGCCACTTTATTTTAACTACTCACTGGTAGTGATTTATTGTGAGTAAAAAGAAAATGGGTGTCCTATTACCCAGGGTGCAGTGCAAGTGTTTTTTTTCCCCTCTTCAGCAAATAGTATACTGTATCTATGTTGCATGTACCAGTGTAGCTTCTGCATCCCTCTCCTTGCCTTTCATTTCTACACTGTGCTCAGACCAGACCAAAACCAAAACAGCAGAAATCCCACTCACACCAGCGTCAGTCCTCCTCCTCATTGGCCCAGTCAGCTTCTGCTCTGACTAGTTGGAAATAATTAAATAGACTGTGACTTAATTAAATGTGGCCGATGAGCTCTCAATTTTTCCTCACTATTTGATCATCAAACCAAACTCATATTTGGCATTTGAAAGCCAATCTGCCAAAAGTCTTATGTCATTAGCCATGATTACCCTCCTCATAGCGTCATGCTCCAAGAAAGTACAGAAGGAATGTCATAAAAATCTGAGATGTCATATAGTAATCATGGGTTTAGAAGAGCTAACACAAAGGGAAGAAAATGAACAAGAACCACTGAGATTTGAATTGATCTGCTTTCTGTCAAAGGAAGTTTTGTGTGTGGCTGTACTTTCAGAGAGCAGAAAATGTCCTTGTGGGAAGTTCTTCAAATCCTAACCAGCTAGGTTGCCAAAGCACAATCAAAGCAATCTGGCCTCCCCTTTGCCCCAATTCTCTGTGATCTCAGCCCCTCTCTAAACTCTGGGTCCTCGCCCAGCTGGGGCTGAGGTTTCAGAGATCATCAGTTCCTTTCAGAATTTAAATGTCACCGTACCAGTCTTGTGCATATCAAATCTGAGTATTCCCCCCACCCTTATTTTATTTTTTATTTGTTTATTTTTTTTAACTCACTGCACTGGGTGAAAAGCCCACTAGAAATACAGTGTATTAATTGTCATACCATTAGATTGCCACTAGATGGTGGTGCCCTGCCAGGGTCAATATGACTATTTAAATGGTGATGTCTGTAGAGGAAACTCAAATCCCCTGAAACCTGTTCAGCAACAATGCAAGGACTAAGTGTGTGTGTTTGTGTGCATCGGGAGAATAAAATTTAATCAAATCCTGGGTTTGACAAGTTACTCATCCTGAGTTTCTTTCATCATTTCGTAGTCCTTAATGTTTTATGTCTGCAGGATCTGGTATAGTTGGGGTTTAGTGAGAGCTGTGTCTTCCATTCCAAGGGAAAAGTATTTGTCTTCTGCTCTCTTTTATAACTCTGCTGAAATAATCAACTGCACAGTGTGTTTGTTGAGCTAACAGTATAATTTTTCCTTGCACTCTTGCTGAATAAGGAAGCTTTAGGGGGATTTATCAGAACGGTGCTTTCTTTGGGACATCCTTTGCATTCAACATAGCGCCCTGATAGCTTCTGTTTGAGTATGTTGTGCCTTGTTGAATTATAGGAGATGGTGACTGATCAAACCCATGCAGACAGTTTATCAGGGCAGCCGTCATGTTGAATCTTCAATTAGGAATGCCCTGAAATGAACACCTTATAATCCTAGGCCAGAATCTGGGTATTTGTGAAGTCAGAAGTCAAAGACATTGTCTGTGTGTGTGTGTGTGTGTCTGTATGTCTTTGTGTATGTTCTCCATCGCTGCCCTTCCATGTGTCAGTAATCCACACTGTAACATACATATACTGTGGTCCGAATGCCCAAGCAAAAACTCTGAAGTTAAAAAATGTCAGCATGAACTGAAAGCCTCGCTGCACTTGTCTGCCATGCCCTCAAAACTGTTTCATCACTGTGAACAGTTATATCTGTACCTCCTTTTGTTGCTGAGACCAAAATTACATTTTCTGCATGCTTATTACATGCTCATAAAGCACATGTGCATGTTACAGGATGTAACAGTCCCTGATGCCTTCATTCCATGGGTAATGATCTGTGTTTCCCATTCTTTCCTTGGCCAGAGGCAGAAACATATTACTTCATTCAGGACCTTATTTTCCAATGTGACTCAGAGTCAAAGATGCTAAAAGCATCTCTGTAAAGGTGCCAGACAATATTAGTCTGCTGTCTGTTTGCACCTTGGCAATGAGAGAATGGGGACCAGGGACTGTGACTGCCCAGAGTCACAGCAATCTAGAGGATGCTGCTCTGGGAACTTTCACTCCTACTTCCCTTGGGGTTTAGAGCTTCACACACACACGAGCATGCGCACACACACACACACGCACACACACACACACACACACACACACACACACACACACACACACACACACACAGACAGTAAGCAGATGCTTTACAGTGTTTTGGCTGCTGGCTGGCTTGTAGTTCAACAGTATGTGCTTTCA
Organism: Seriola lalandi dorsalis; assembly: GCF_002814215.2. Taxonomy (NCBI): domain Eukaryota; kingdom Metazoa; phylum Chordata; class Actinopteri; order Carangiformes; family Carangidae; genus Seriola; species Seriola lalandi. Next base: position 1,171,510 of record NW_019525385.1, on the reverse strand, counting down.
CATCCAAACAAGGGAACCTAGTCTCCAAATTGCCAGTTTTATAAAGGGCAATAACTGAAAAGAAATATCAATGAAATAATTTGATACAACATCATCCTTGTAAATACAGTATATAGTAACAGTGATGATGCAGGCCCACTCTTTAGTAGTTGCAAACAAATGTTTTTGTGACCGGCAGTCCTTGAGCTCCCAGTGATTTAGATGTTACATGTGAGATTTGGCAAACAAACAGACAAACAATATAATACTCACTTCCCTAGTATAAATCAAAAGCTGAAATGTAATTGTGAAATGCATTCCCCCATTAATTTATTCCAATGAAGATGAATTTTGAAATGCCAGAGGACAGACTTTAATTAGTTGACTTATTGTCAAGTTTTAGTCGCTGGTATTATTGTGCTGGTGACAATAAAACAGCATGTTAGTACATGCAATGGCCCAAACAGTAACAGTTTAACCTCATTAATTAAAGATATATGGAGAATATAACTTGAAGATTGAAAATCAGCATTGCTTGTGCTTCTCAACCTTTAAATGTGATAATCCAATGTATTAAATGACTGAAACTTAAACAGCAGGCACACATACAAGTCTGCAGGTCAGAAAACTGACTGAGTTATACAACTTGAGCTTTTCTGAAGTTTGCTATGAGCATTAGCATTAGCATATGTTACTGGGTATACCATACAAAGTGAGGCTGTACTCCTGAGTGTAGCCTGCTGAAGTGAGCAATGATGCATTTTAACACTATGTGCTAGTTCTTCTTTCAAAAGACAAATAGTCTCACTTTAAATTGACACTAAGAACTTACAAATACACAACATATGAATTCTAGTCACACTGTTCATGCACATTCACACATTGGAGTGAAGCTTCCCTTGGGAAGTAGAGCAGTGAAACTGCAGGTCTGAATCTAGCATGAATTGGCCAGTCTAGCCTGTAGAATAGTGTGATGCCTTGGACAGAGCCGCTACAGCTGCATGATGGGATACAGGTACGTGATCCACTCCTTTAGCCAAATGGATAGAGGATGTACAAATGTATGAAACATTGTATGAGGTTTGCTGCTGAAAACATTGCTCATGCCTCTCTTCCCTGAATGCCTCCCTTCCTCTCCCCTTTCTCCCCACCCCTCTTTCCCACTGGTATAGTTTTGCCTTTTGACCTGTTACAGCCTTAGCACACAGCTTGACCTCTCGAGACTATGCCAACATGAATAAGAAATAATGCGCTGACATATTGTATGTCGTTCTATTATTAATATTATAACCTTGATAACATGTACAAATTTTAGTGAGGCTTTCTCCAATAAGAAAATTACAAAAAAGAAAATCATTTGACAGTTTGGTGAAATAAATTGAATTTTAGGTTTAAATAAATCTCTGCGCTTCCACCGTGTTAATTTAATTTGGGGCTCAAGTCTGTGGGAGCAGGTGGCTAAGGCTTGCACTTTCTGATGAAGTTACCTTCCGACTTCCCCTGGATGAATATTTCTCCTTTTGCCATTAACCTGCTGATTTTCCTCTCCTCTCATCCCAAAACATGACTGTAGCCAAGATGTCCGTCTACAAACGAATGAAACTGGCATGTTGTTTTGATTGCGGCCGTTCAGAGCAAGACTGCTCTTGCATGTCAGGCAGTGTACATAGTAACATGGACACCCTTCAGAGGGCCTACCCACTTTCCTCTGTCTCTGTTCATGATTGCGCAACCACTTTACGTGCCTGTAAGTTACACCGCTCAACACATGCTGTTACATGTCTGTGGTGTGTGCTCCATGTGTATTGTACCATACAGAGGTACCGTACGTGTACATGTGTATCTGTGATGTTGTCTACGTGGTGTGATCTGTCTACTGTGACTCCGTAGCTGTGGCTTATGTGGATTTATTTATTATAATTTTATTCATGAACAATTTTTATTCAGTAATTTCTTGTTTTTGTTTCTTTCATTGCTATCTATCTATCTATCTGTCTATCTATCTATCTATCTATCTATCTATCTATGAATTTTCATCCCTTCTCATTTTTATTTGACTCTTGGTTTTATTTCATGAGTGTAATATGTGTGGTTGGTAAGTGGTGGTGTGGCTCTGTGGTGCTGCTGTACTGTACAGTACTGTAGGTGTTAGACATGTGGCTACCGCATGCTACATAAGTCATGCAGTTGTGTAATAATATCACTTTTGGAGCGTTGGTGTTAATATGTTTTCATGTGTTCAAGGTAAGATGTCTGTGTATACAAAAATGGAATATATTATTTTATTCCAAAGGTTTTATACTGCAATTTAATATCATTTGTTAAATTATGTCTTATATTTTTACTTTCAAGGCACGTACGTACCTCAGATTGACACTGTTTTCAGTTTCTTTTCAGTTAAAGCAACTTTGTATTTGTGAAAGAGGACTTGCATTCCTCTCTCCTGGAGAGAGGACTGCAAGTCCTATTTCACTTTCTTTTTTTTTTACTTTTGCTTTAACCTTGCTGAGCAACTGTTTCACTGAAGATCGTTTGTTGAAGATAAAAGAAAATCACATCTGTAATGGTGTTTTGAAAATTTCTAATAGTCTTGCCAAGCTTTATATCTGAGGAGCAGAGCACGGATATTAAAACATGTTTTTATTGGGGACACTGGTTCAGGAAAGGAACTATTTAGGCAATCCTTAAAGAAGATTCGCAATTCGTCGAAATTGTCTCAAGAAGTGTATCTCTTGCAGTCTTTAACAGTTTATGACACATATGTACACAAGGAGAAGGGAGGTGGATTAGGAGGAAGGAGAACAAAAATTAGAGGAGAGGAGAAAAAACACAAAATGAGAACTACAAAATAGTGATGTTGGCTTGATAAAGAAAAGGTAAGAGGACTATGGCTCCTGGAAGATCCCCCTCCTTTCCTTTTTCCTTTTGAGTGGATAGGAAATACTAAATTGTCTGTCAATTAGACATGGCAGCAGTAGGCCTAGCTATCAAAGCCTTGGGTTCAGATATACAGATCTGATTTCCTTCTCAACATTCTCCCACCGTCTGCCGACTCAGCCTAGATTAGTGTCAAACAAGCCATGATGAGTTTGGCTTGGCCTCTTGTAGTTCGGCCTGCGCTGATATCCCCCGATACCAATTACTGGCCATTACATGGTTACTGATCTCACTTCTCCCTCAACCCCCTGTAGGATTTCAGGAAAGCCTCCTCTGTCTTAGATTTCTTTCCCTTTTTGACTCTGACTTTGTCTGAACAAAGTGAGTTTAGTGAAGTAGTGCATTGGGCTTTGTCAGTCAGGGATTGTTGGATTTCCTCTCCCCATTTCCCGTCTTTTTTTTCCACCAGACTGAGAGGATAAGACATCTTTATCCATGATGACTTCATGCTCTTGTACATCTGAGCCACATTTGTCTGGCCCTAGTACTTTGATAATTGATTTCCTGGATAGCACTCTTTAATTTAATGCACCCTGTGTTCTGATGCAAGTCGCATATAGACCACACAAATACACAGTTGGACACAGACACCTCTTTAAAGGTGACATAAACATAAACCTCATCATTGCTGTATAAACTTTAATGATGCAATATTTTAATGACTAGCCATTTCAAGGGGTCTAGTGAGTAATGTGATGTTTGATGAAATAGAAAATAAGCCTTTGCACAAACAGCAAACTGGGCAAATAAGCCAATTAATTAATGCAGTCTTCTGTTGCTAAGGATTATACATACAGTCATTTTGCAATTTAGTCAGATGTTGAATTACAGAAGTGAAAAAGTAAGATGAGACATAAGCTTAAGTTAGATGGGGAAACTTTTGCAGTCAGTTGAGTTGATTTCTTATGGGTAGTCAAAAATATTGTTCAAAGCATAAAGGAGGCTATAGATGTAAATATAGCATGGTACAAAAATGTAGTTCCTCTTGTGTGGTGTGTGTATGGTTTTCAACAATTTAAGTTTTGAAATATTATCTCTTTTTGGTGTGAATATTAGTTACGTGTGCTCTTTCTTTGTCACCTGACCATCATCGCAGTCAGCCAGCTTCCCTCAGTGAGAAAAGCTAGACACATGACAGGGCTTATATAAAGGAGAGGCTGATGCTTCTATGAAGCTGGCCTATGGACAAGGGTAGGGGACCCCGAGCTCAGGGGACGCTTTCGGCTAGTCCACAACCCTCTGGGTTGTGTGTGTGTGTGCATGCATGCGCACATCTTGTGTGTGTGACAACATGCACTTCTATCTCTGTGTCTGTGCATGTGTGTATGTGCATCTCATTGCTGGGGACCTTATCTGTCCTGACACGGAAATTATGTTTGCATTTTCATTTTCCCAGCCCTGCTGGTCCGTCACCAAACTTGCCCTGACAGCTCCTGTCCACCAGGCAGGCTTGGTCCCCCCCCCTACCCTCTGTCCTATGCCGCCTGGCTACGCCCCAGATGCTAGCCAGTTAGTCTGCCGCCTCTGCAGCGCAGGCAGATTGCTAGAGACAGATGCCAGGGCCACTGTAGGTCCCTGTTTGAGGATCTGTGTCATAGGCCAGCCCTGGGCCCTCACTGTGACCTTTACTGCTGGAAGAGACTCGGAAAGAGTGGGGAGTGTCAGCAGCTCGGAGCTCAGTTCAAGTGCCCACTGAATCAGTGCTTACATTGGTACCAGTCTTCAGTACCTCTTCAGTCATGGTCAAAAACTGAAAAATAGATTCCCAGATAATTAATAATGCTGGCATATGTGTCTGTCAGCCCTTTAAAAACATGGGATTTAAAGGTGTAGCATTGACACCCCCCCCCCCCCCCCCCCCCCTTTTTTTTTTTTTTTTTTTAATTTCCACTTGTGCAAGAGATCTGGACTGCATGTAACGATCATGCAGTCTGTGTCTGTTAGCTCGGCTGTTTTGAGTAGCGAGTGTCTGCTGTCTGTGTTTTGGACGTCTACATGTACTCAAGTATGTAGTTGTTGTCTTTGTTTCCCATGGTGGCTTCTTTTGTTCTGTCTACAGACCTCACAATATAAATGAAATGTAGAAATGTATGAAGTCAGATTATTTAATGAATGAAAAATATAGCTCATTTGGAAAAAAAAATGCAATAATCAGCCTTTAGACTGTCATTACGTCTGATTACAGGTTTAGCACACTTTCCTTAAAGCATGGCTCACACTGAGAATGGACACTTCATTTCATTCACCTGTCTGCCTTTTTTGTTAAATCATCAACCACCATTATTTTATTTATTTATACCTTTTTTTAATATTTGGTTTATGCCCTTGCCCATGCCTTTCACTATATATAGTTACATTTGATTTCATTTCCATCCACTGATCTTACGTTAATGTCTCTATTTCCTAATGTGTCTGTTACATTACATCCTTTCTCCCTCTGTGTGACCTGCCACTTGTCTTTGCATTCTCCTCAGCCAAATATAAGTATAATGGATATGTCAGATCACGTAAGTGTGTTTCTCTGTCCTTCTCCATTCTGCTCCAGCTCTGTGTGTAGACTGTAGACCCCTCACTATGTCATGTAACATAATTAGTACCGATGCTTTGCTTTAGTATTTTCTTTGTTGTCCCTCATTCCTTTAGAATATACTGATGTTGTCTTGTGTCTAATATAGAGACAAAATGTGAACATAAACTCACTGTTTAACCAGAGTTAAATTCAATGTCTAACTTAGACAGACTGTTTTTTTTAACTCATTATCATTAAATCATTTCAACATATATTGACAAGAAATTAAAGTAGTTCCTGGTATTTTTAACAACTGAAAGAAATAACTTGTGTTTTGATAATACCATGTAGTTCCATGAACTATTCTTTTTGTATTGTGCTGCATGTAGCAGCAGATGGCGCTACAACACCAGGGAACAGTGGAAGTCAAAAAGAGGCTGGCGTTCGATTCAAAGCTGATTGCAATTTAGGTAATTCTTTGGTAAATAATTGTTAAATGCATTCCTTTTACTCTACTGGTTAAGAATAAATTTTAGTTTGGAAATGTTATTTGTCACCTCTAACATTTTATTTGTATATTTTTATGTAATGTTTTTGTTCCTATGAAACACTTAGACATTTTTTTTGTTTCCTCTTTGAAATAGTGCCTCTTTAGCAAAACTAAAAGGAATTGCAATAATTATAATACCAGTTTCATTTTTAACTGTAACAACTCAACAGTTGCATGGCCTACAAAAGCTATTTCATGCAGTTGCAATGCAGATGAAGAACAAAGCTTGTTCACGCAGCAAACACTGTCAAAGCAAAGCCAGCTTAGCTCACATACAAAAGTAAACATTTTTAGTTGTTATTCCTCTGCCTCATCATCCAGTTTACATTGGGTCATGGCGATCTGATAAGGCTTGCATGCAGGGCAGTACCGTCATGTGATTAGCATTTCAGGAAGGGACAGTTGCCGTCTGGGTTGTTCAGGATGCACAGTGGACCTGCCAGGGCGGGTGAGTGCTCTCTAACGCTGCACGTGTTTGACAAGGGCCAGATGAATCCAGGAGCTATCGGTGGCGCCCCGTAAATCAAGGAGGCAGCTGACGGCTGGGATAAACGTCTGTTTATCGCCCGGGGCCACCCAAGCATGCTCTCTCCTCCAAACAACCAACCAACCACCCTTCCACCAAAGGGAGGAAAAGGGCTCCGCCTCTCCCAGTCAACTTTACAACCAGATATTTTACTCATCTCCCTCTGTTGTCTTCCTGCAGTGTGCCATGACCCCGTCAGTACATACAAACATACGGGTTGACTCTGTAGTCTGTCGGATTGTGTGCGTGTGTTTGTGTGTGTGTGTGTGTGTGTGTGTGTGTGTGTGTGTGTGTGTGTGTGTGTGTGGTGGGATGGCTGAGTGAACATCAGGTGTATGTGTACGTATTTATTCTCATATTAGACACAGAGGGTTGTCACTGGACATTCTGTGATTACTGTCAAAGTTATAGCAAAAAATCAACATGTAAATTTACTGTTTAAAAATAGGATGACTGCATTTTAGTCAGGAATTAAACCACATTTCAAAATGTATCCCATAAATGTTTCATGGTTAAAGTATTTTTGAATTAGTAATATTATTAATTATTACTGATAGTCTTATATTTGTTGAAATAGCAGTACTGTGCCGCACGTTATGCTTGAAATGACACAATGTCTGATTTGATTTGACTGGCTTTAGCCAAGCCGTGTCTCTGCTTTGTTCTACCAGAAAGTGAAACACAACTGAGAAATAAAACTGAGAGGCTTCTAATTAATTCATGTTCGTCACAAATGCAAAGTAAATGTCGCTGTGAACATTTCAGTTAGAGCGTGTGCCAAGTAGATAAGAGATATTAAATAAAAATGAAGGTTCAACACCAGTTTTAGAAAAAATAATAAAGGATTCCTTGTGGCATTGTGGCAGGAATTTTTGGCTTTCAGAAATTAATCACAACTGGAATGAGAAAAAGTGCAATGTTTTTAACAGAAACAAGTGTTTGATTCTTATACAGTTTATTAAATAATTATTACATATTTATTTTAAGTGAACCTCTCTTATTTACAGACATGTATTGGCTTTTTAATATCCTACAGTAAAATGATGAATTATGTTTTGTGGGAGTAATTTCCTCTGAAATCTCTGATAAAAAAAAAAAGTTAAAACAAATATGGCACAAAATAACAATATTTAATTTTAATTTAACTATATTTTAATTACTAACTAATTTATTAGCATTAATACAGGCTTTCTCACACTTTTTATTCTCCATTGTTTGACAGTAATGGATGAAGTTAGACCATCTTTTCAAAACCGATCAGTTAAAACCGCCGGCTGCACCTCCAACTCCATCACCTCAAATGCCTTCCTTCCCAACACCCTGCACCCCAACCAGGAGCCCCTGGTCAACCCGGGCAAAATCAACATCCCCCTTGTTAATAACCGTAAAGGAAGCCTGCTCCCCATGGGGCCAGGGCCTGGGGCTGACCCCTCGCAACTGCGCCTCAGTATCTCAGGCCCAGGAGACGTGGCGGCCAGATCCCTGGCTGAGAGCCGGCTGAACCGGGCCCGCAGTCTGCCGGTGAAATACCGCTACCACCCCAGTAATGCCATGCTGCTCAGTCACAGTAGGCACTGTAGGTTGCCCCCTTAGCGGGATGCATCAGTCAGTAACCGCGCCTGTCCCGTCCCTTCATTTTGTCTTGTTTGCTGCATGACGGTTGACTCTGCCGGAGCTGCTGCTGTTGTTGCCCCTGCTGCTTTGCACGGATTTGCCCGCTAGTGCAGTGGCTGCTACTGTCTGGGTGACTTCCAAACTGAGGAGTGCTAAAAGCTGTGAATTTAGAACTGACTCAAAAGAGCTGCTTATCGGTTTGTATTTTCAGAAATGCTGCACGAATTGTGAGCTCTGAGGATACCGACATTTGGAGAGGAAATAGAAACCTTAGTTTTTAATCATACATTGTAAAAGCTTTTATTACCCAGTGGCTGGAAAGTATTTGATTTTATTGTGGGTATAAGTGAGAAGCGTTACGTTTGTACCGTTAACAAATTAATCTTAAACCAAGAGGAGTGTGTCAAACAATATGGCAAGTAATGCATATTTCTGATGTGGTATTTTCAAAGTACATTAGAGAGAGAATAATTTGTAAAGTGGAAAGTGCTTGTGATATTAACTATTCCGAATGCCCAATTGCATAAAGGAAATGTCACAGAATGACATTTTATCAGAAGGCAAAGTCATATTTCTTATCTTTTATTAGCAGAATTAGGTGACAGCCTAGAATGGGTGCTCAGACAATAATGAAATTCTGCATGCTTGGAATAGTCACGGCTTGTGGCGTGCACATTGATTTGCACTAATATCATGCTGTGTTATTGATTTCTAACCAAAGGACTAATACAGGTTTGAAGTGACGGTGCACTTGGCATTTGCGCTGAGAGAGTGCAGAGTGGATAAGAGTATCTGGGTGCCTGTCTGAAAGCTCTTGAAACTCACAGACAGTAGTGAAGATCAGACCACTGTTAGCTTGACTGAAATCTTCAGACAATTGGGACTGGCCTCACTCCGGCTGCTCTGTCTTGTCCTCTCTGTCTGAGTGGGACTTAAGCAAAGTTTGAAAAACAGTGGGGTTTTTTTTTTGTTTTTTTTTTACTGTTTCTCAACACTGCAAAGCATAGCTGACAGAAAACTGAACTTAAGTCTGATCAAAATAATCTCTGTTGTTGCTTATAGCTCACTAAGGCGTCAAACACAAAAATGGAATCTTTAATCTGAAATAAATCATTTATTTTTCAGTTAAACTTTTAAAACTAGACCTGACCTTCGTCTACTGGAGGGTGATGTGCATTTACTAGCTGCTTTCGATATTCATAGTCCACTAATTCATACTCTGTTAGCGTGCCCTGTCCTTCATGATGTGTGTTGAGTGCAAAATGATCTCTTGGCATGGAGGTAGACCTGTAGAAGAGCCATTGCTGTAGTATGAACTGGAATGATGGGGTGGGGTTCCGGTAGTTTTGTTAAATAAAAAAAAACTACCCTCTCAAGATCCATCTCCATAACCTTTATTTATCTCATTGTCATTGCTTTTGCCCGTGCCCAACTGACAATGACAGTTTGTACCATCTCATGGCAGTTAATGGTGTAAGTAAGCATGGTCACTCTGATGCAGACTGCTAGAGGTCCAACCACCTGCACTATTTATTGGGTTTACTGAACAGATGCAGTATAGTGTGTTACTGACAGCCCTGTAAAAGCACAACTTAGAAAAGCCAAAATATGGGGGTTTTGGGATGTGAGCCTTCCGTGACATTTTCAGGTCATAAATTGGTTTTTCTCCGTGGTTTTCTCCTGCCTTTCTCAGATTTACCATTGTCCGTTACTAATGCTTTCTCTATATTTTCTCAATTTGACACTGAGTTATTAATTTTCCTTTTCTTCTGTTCAGTTTTTTTGTTTGCAATGATTGATTGATTGTTGGCTGTTTTTTTTCATGTCAGGTCCAGCACACTTTCCTAAACATCTGTCTCTATTCTGACATTCTCTGCATGTGTTTGCAGTCGAAGATGAGCATCCATCAACTCTCTCGCCCAAAAAAAAGCAGCGCAACGGAGGGATGCGAAACTCACCCAACTGCTCGCCCAAGATGATGAGGTAAGAGACGCTGATTTTATTCTCTTTCCATCGTTCAAATGGGGAGTGAGAGGAAGTCAGATATGAGGAGGGAGGAAGGGATGGAGGGATGCGTGCGAGAGATACTTAAGAGGCGGATGCTGCTGATGGTGAGATGGTGGGAGTTTGGATGGATGGGAGGGGGCGAATTAAGGGTGGCAGAAGAAGGAGGTAAGAAACTACGTGAGAGAAAGAGAGAGGAGAAGTGCCCTGTTAGGCTCTGGCTGTTTAGGATGGCATGCTGTCAGCTGTTAATGACAGAGCTGAAATAATATTTCTGTCATGAAAAGCGGCTGTGAGGAGCCGTTTGAAAACTCCTCTGGCTTTAAAGTCCCAGCTGTCACCTCCTTCGGTCTGGTCCACATGTACTCCTTAAACAATGCTGGCACTAATGACACCAGCAACCAATCAGAGGGACCTGCATGGTTACTTTGCCCTCAGGCTACTCCTCTATTGTGGGAACCCCTGTGAGTACTGTTTCTGGTACTTAAGGCCATATGCGAGATGTATCATCACAATCAAATATGAATTCAAATATTACCTTCCTTTTATCCTGTCCCGTGGAATTAAATTGCTGTTAATTGATTTTGAAAGATAAAAGGGGTAGGTTTTTGTGCTCCTCTGGCTGCGAGGCGGGGTTAACAACACGACAGCGTGGAAAATACAGGGAGGCCGAGCTGTGCGCACTGGGACGGCAGGATAAAGGCATGGTGGTGGAGATCTAACAGGACAGGAACACTCATAGCTACGCTGCCTGTCTCTTAATGAGAGTGAGTGTTATGGTCATCATCTTTATGACTTTACTGTAGGAAAATCTAAAGAGAGAGCTGTGTGGTTTTTGTCACACACACACATACACACACACACACACACTTGTCACTGTTAGTATTTACGCAGTCTAGCTGCACTGCAGTAGAAAGTCCTGTAGGAAAATAAATAACTCCAATCTATGTGGAATTTAGGGCATGAATGTTCAGTTTCTGCAACTAAGTGTACTATACAAATGCACTTTAATTTCTATCATTTAACTTTTTGATTTCTGTTTTCACAGGGTATCTGTTATTGTTTTTTAGTTGTTATTGTGCTGTGGTGTATTTTCCTTACATTCTAAGTGGAGTTCTTTGTATGTTGGTCCTGCTAGCTTCCCTTAGGCAGCATTCCTCCTACTGCACTGGCATGCCTATGTGATTTTGTCCAGTGCTTGTCGGCCTCCCCCTCGGTTCTCCACAAAACAAGCACTTAATAAGCCTTCACACTTGCCAAACCATTAGCCCAACACGGAGTCATACCCTTCAGTCTAGTTTGCAACAGAGCATCATTTTAGATACCCTTGCTCAGAGGGAGAAAAACGGATACAAAAACAACTAGACATTGGCATATTTCCAGCTAACTGCTTGTTTAAAAGCCTGTTTAGTTTGCCCAACTTAAAGCACAAAACCTTTTCTTCTCTTCCTTTTTTGCTTAGGAGATGGTCCCCGTTCGCCATGTAATATATGCATCTCTGCTTTGATCTCGCAGTGATAATAATTCTTGTGAGTTATTTACTCAGTTTTGAAAACGCTTCAAAGCGGTGTCAAAGTTTTCTCTGCTTTAGGGGTGCTTCTGTATTCTGCTGGCTCTTGGGTACTGGGATGACAGGTCCTCTGTTATAGGTGTAGATTTTTTTTCCAAGTCTTCGCCCTCAGCAAAACATCAAATTACCCATCACAGTCCATAGCCCCCCTTCACAGCTGCCCCCGCCAACATATAACACCATATATATTAAACAGTTGTGCTTTACAAGGTGTATTTTATGCACAATGAAAAGTGATTGTTTGAGGTAGCCTTAGGGATGCTTCATTCTACAAGCAAGGAGGGGGAAAACACAGTAGAGAGCTGGCAAGAGAGCGAGCGTACGTATCAAGTATGATTTTTACAGGACTTGCAGCCCAAAGGCCTTTGTAAATAAATAATGATCAACAGATTGGCTGTGGGCTTTTGAAAAGCATGCCTTTGTCAGTTTGCATGATGGGGAAAATTTTCAAAGCAAGAGGCTGCCTTCGTAGTCTGGCAGAGAGGGATTGGGGGAGCACGCCCATCCCCAGTTTGTGACTGCAGAGTGATACACTGGAATAACTCAACTCTGTTTGAAATATATACGGGGGGGTGGGGGCTGGAGTGAGACATGCTTTAAGGGAAATATTTGTCCTATATAAAAGTGCATCTGATAAAATACTGTATTTCACCCAGGGAAAATATTTGCTTTGCAATCTGATGCACTGTAAATTTATTTACTTTAGAAATTTAGTGAGGAAATTCTAATAAAAGATATACTTTCCAAATAATACATACAAATTAATTACATATTCTTGCTATTTATTTAGAAATGTATATATATATATATTTTTGTAAACACTATGGTGACATTTAATCTCAGCTTGTATCCTAGCTGACCTAGCCCCATCATGGCTGTGTTATTAATTTCCCAGTCTCCAACCCGATGTGTCACTGTGCTAACGAGCTGCATTGCCACCATGACATTAACACCATTTCCACAAACCTTTTTGACGGGTCATGACTGACGACATGCATCCAATCGCAGAAGATGTCATCCGCAGCTGATATCCCTTGGGCGTGGCACTGTGGCACAGACGTCATGTCTGCTCTCCCTGAGCCTTGTGGTAGGTTCAACCCGAGGCAGGGAGAAGGCAGAGGGAGGAGGTGTGTGGAGCCTGTGACAGGCTGCCAGTCACACCGCTGACAGCTCTGTGAAAGATAGCTGTCTTGGCAGAGAGAGGTGGAGCGGCAGCCCGCCTGCATGCGCCAGTCAGCCCCTGTGTGGAGGCGAGCAGAGCTGAGCAGATTGAAGTGATGGGGGCTCCGTGGAGTTGATTGGCGCGACACGCAGCTCTGGATGAAAGATTCAGGCTGAGTGTAAAAACACTAAATGCTGTCAGTGTTATTATCACCTGCACTAACTGATAGAGGGAAGAAGGGGGAAAGAGAGGTAGAGAGAGAGGCTGGCTAATTGACAGTTTTTTTTTTTGTTTTTTTTACTTTTACTTTTCCTGCGATGGCATGCAACCCAAATGCAGGCTGAAGGAAGAGACGACATCAAAGCCTTGTCAATGAATGACAGTGTTGATAGAGGATAGAGAGAGAGTGATGCTGAGAGAGATGTATGTCAAATTCTTGAGATGTTTTCTCCCATATTACTCAAATGTCTGTCTTTCTGCAGTTCTCTGTTTTTGGAGTTGGTACAGTGCTGCTTCAACCAAGGTTTTTATTATTTGGGTTGAATTGTAAATAAATTACATTTGCATTGCTGCTGAGCAAACAATCCCCACAGAAGAACAGCACTAAATTTTTGCAGTTTATTTTGACTCAGTGTTTTGGGTGAAATTTTCTGGATTTCCTTCAGAGGAACTGTGAGAACACGTCTTGTAGGATAAGTGCACGAACAAGAGAGGCAGTATAACAGGACTGACAGGGGCCCTTTCATGGTCAGTGTTACACCGGATAAAACTCAGCAGCCCACTGCCGTGGATTAGTCTGTTTGGTTGTGACATGCTGTTGAAACATTAATGTCCATCAGGCAAAATGTGATTGGGCAAATTCCTGAAATATTTAAAGTGTGAGCCTGTTGGAGCGTTTACTATTTGCGCCGCATGGCGTCAGGAACTGGAGGAGAGGGTAAAAGCTGGTAATTGGCCTTGTGTTGTCATGCCATTCAGTCAGTAGCACTCAAGTCTTGCTATTCTCCTCTGCACTACTACAAGCACCAGGGTCTTTTAGTTTTCTGATAGCTTGACACCAAGGACAAGAAGGAATGGAGGAATGATGTGGTATTTATGGGTTGCAGTTAAAAAGTTTAACACTTTGAGAACACGATGGACTTTTAAGAAGTTGTATGAATACACAGCCTGTATCTAAAAATACCCTGGTGGTCTTTTACCACTTCAACCACAAGGCTGCAGTCATTTCATAAAGTGATCAAACATACATATATCATTCTGTTTTCTCAGTCGTCACGACCCCCTTCTAATTCCTGGAAATGAACAAATTGAGAACATGGACATGAACGTGAAGAGGTATGATTCGACAGGGATGTTTCACTGGTGCCCATCAAAGGATATCGAAAAAGTCATCCTGGTGAGTGGGGCGAGAGCTTTGTTACTGCAGTCTACTAAAATATAATAGAATATACACACACAAAAAAATGAGTAAGTTAAAGTGAGTAGGTCTCCCCTCAATATTGTAGCAACACAGTCACATACTAATATGTATTGAAATTTCTCTCAATGCCTCTCTGTTGTTTCAAGGTGAGTTTATTGTTTTTTTTTTATATATATATATATATATCCTCCAAGGATCTATGAACAGCATTTCAGCTCTCCACGCATGGGTATGCTCGGATGTTTTAACAAGGCAGTTTGTAAGCATTTAGGTTAGTGCGTAATAATTTGTTTGGGCAGGGTTAACCATGTCCAAATTAAATTTAAAACAGAAGGCACAGTCACCTTGTCTGACCAATACATCAGCGACCCTTTTGCTATTGAAAGATCTAACTAAGACTTTAATTCTTCCTTAGTTCATGGGAGGCTGAAGAAAAGTTGGGTCACCAAAGAATGTTTTAGATATGTAGATAATTGTCAGAAATATTTAATCCACCAGATTTGGCAACCAGCTGAGAGTAAGAGCCAGTTTGCAGCAGCAGCCCCTTGATGCTCTTAGTTTTACCAATGTGTCCAATAAACAAAGACACAGTTTTAGTTTCAAACCAGCTGGTATCATAGTAGCGTTTAGTTTCCTTAACGTACACCCAAAGTTGCAATAAAATGCACATCAAGCTGGCGTGCTGGGCGACAGATCTTGAAAGCAGAGCATTGCATTGTTCTTTTTTGACATGAACTTCATACAATAGAAGAGCTTTGTTTATACCTCTCTGATTTATGACAGGGTGCTATTCATACATACTGTATGTGCCTAAAATCTTACAAACTGCATTTCATTTCTCAGCCTGATTGAATCAGCTGCCCTTTGAAAAAGACAAGTTTTGTTTTTGTTCTGTAAAAATCCTATTTCTGATGATCCAACAAACTGCTTATAAACAGAATAGTAGTTAACCAAACTTTTTTATGTAAATGTCACAGTCTGTAAATAGAATGTTTTAATGATGGAGTAAATATATATGTTTCAACTGAATACTTGGTTAACAAACTATTTAACATGGGTTTATAACAGTTTAAAACACACTTTTGAAGACTGTTAAAACTAGAATTTTTTTTACCTCATGCACATTACCCAGTTTTCTGATAACTAGCTTTCATTTCTATTCTGTAATTCTGTGTTTGTCTCTGTGTGTCTCCTCCTCTCTTCTGTCTGCACTCCTTCTCATCCCTTTCTCTTTGCTCTTCTCCCCCTCCCCTGTGTCCCTCTGTTCCCTGCAGACCCGGAGTGAAGCCTCCATGACAGTGCTGAGCGGCCATGTAGTGGTCTGTATATTTGGGGATGTCACGTCCGCTTTGGTGGGGCTGCGAAACTTGGTGATGCCTTTAAGAGCCAGCAACTTCCATTACCACGAGTTAAAGCCTATAGTTTTTGTGGGCTCGCTGGATTACCTGCGCAGAGAGTGGGAAACTTTACACAACTTCCCCAAGGTCTCCATCTTACCTGTGAGTGCACCAGTTCACTGCCATAGGAGACAATTCTTAACCAGAATCTCTGTTCAACTAACAAGGCGTTGACATTTTGAGTCACATGCACATTGAAATCCTGAAAGGGATTGTCAGTTTGATTTGATCACACATTACTCAATTGAATGATCACTCCATGAAGGCTCAGTCAACCCCCTTCATCCAGAGCAGTGACACATCCTGCATATCCAAAATGGAGTTTATGTGTGTTGCAGCTGCAGTGCCCATCACAGATGGCGTAGCTTGCTGCCTTAGAGCTTGTTAGGCCTGGCTTGACTGATGATCAGAGGAGAATCCCAAACACAGCCCTCAGCACAAGCTAGCCTTTAGATTAGTCCATGTCTCTGATTCTCCAGTGCCCAGTTAGATCAGTAGAATGTCATCGCCTCAAAACAAGAATACTTGTTAACTAATTTCCCAAAGCTCCACTCTGCTCACTTCTTAAATTTGTTTTTCTCTCCCCAATGTCTGTCTTTTCTCTGTGTTTTGCCTTCTCCCTCTCTGTCTTGCTCTTTCTCTCTGTTCTCCTCTCCCTGAAGGGTACACCATTAAGTCGGGCAGATTTAAGGGCTGTCAACATCAACCTCTGCGACATGTGTGTAATACTGTCAGCCAATCAGAACAATATCGAAGATGCCTCACTGCAGGATAAGGAATGCATCTTGGCATCACTCAACATCAAATCTATGCAGTTTGATGACAGCATCGGGGTCTTACAGGCTAATTCCCAAGGTAAGGATCGTCCTATTAGACTCCATGTGCACTGCTGCCCAAAGGGGACAGGTTGTGGCAGGGAGGGAAGACAGTAGTCGAAGATGGAAAAAAAAAGAGGGGGGTGGGGGGTCACAGGAGGGAAGGATGTTGCTTGTCAAGAACAGAGTCTGCTAAGTGCTCTTAATTGAAGTACTCTGCAAGTTTGTTGTAAATGGCGGACATTACTGTAAATCCTGAAGACGTGCACATGTTTCATCAAGTCTTTGAAGAGTGTTTACTCCACATAATTTTCTGATGATTTCACTCTTCTCCCTGGTAATTACATGCTGCTAAACCTCCTTGATAATACTTTTTAATGATGTAATCAACATGACTGTGTCATTTGATGTTGTTCCCCCTGATCTGGTGTCTGGCAGATCGTCTGGAACAGATTGTTGATGTTTGCAGACAAACACACGAACCTGGCATCCCATCAGGCCTCATCATCATTAAGCAGCTAGTACAAATCACCAGGCAGGCCAATTCAGCTGCTCCTCATTAGTCACAACAAAACAGCGACACATGCACGCACACACCTCCGTGTTTGAATGCCTGTGCATATGTGTTTGCAGACATAACACACAAACAGACATTCATGCCGATGCAATCTATCCACACGCATCCACAAACAGGTAGTCCTCAGTTTATGATTAGCTTGAAAGGCATGACATGCCTTGAGCTCTGTACTATTTAGTGCCACCACAGTGACTGTTGTAAATACAAATCAAAGTTGAAGGTCCAAGAGGCCATTACTTTTTAGTGCAGAGCACTTCCACATGTTTTAGGAGAATGCCAATGCTGTTATTTCTCCAGCCTTGAGTGAATGATGTGCTGTCGATAGCGGTGCCACCGAGGAACAACAAGCAGGGGTAAATCTGAGAGCATGCAGCACTGGGGAGCCGTATTCACAGAAAGCCACCTCAGTATGAAGCCCACTAGCCTATATCCTCTCCCAAGGTCGATGGATGGAGCCTATTGTCATCAATAATTGGGTCTTACATCAACCAACCATTTCAGTGATAAATACTTCACTTTAGAAAACACACATACACTCCACTGTGACATGCAGTCATGCATACACAAGAAAACACACACACATATCCAAACACTGCTATTGTATCATAGGTATTGCTTTGGGGATTCCTTCCTCCCTGAATGCTCCCATTCAGAGGCTGTCTGTGGAATTTAAAACAAGAAGGTGCAAATGAATAAATAAACATGCGCTTTCCTGGGGGAGAGCTTCTCACGGCTGCTGTAGCATGTAGTCAACCACAGAGCATAGCTGTGCCCGGGGGGCTACAGGGATAAGGGGGTACGTAACCCAGATCTCACTTGTCTATTGTACATTGTAGCTGAACAGAAGAGGTTACAGCGTCACAGTAGCAACAGCCAGAGGAGGAGACGTTGTGTGTGATCAGGCTGCTTTTCAAACTCTAACTCATCATTTACTGCCCAAAATAGACAAGGCAGTTTAGAAAATGTAACAGTATATAACAGATTTTGAAATCTAAATAGAAAAAACAGAAATAACTGATGATGATTATTCAGTCAGCATAATTGATTGTTGTCTGGTTCTGTCTTAGAAAGACATACAGCTCTCTGTTTGGAGCTCACTTGCTCACATTGAAACTTTAGAGCTGTTTGTAACCTAACAGGTTTTGAAAGAAGCTCAGCAGCAGGCCTCATGTATCCCTGTTCTCACCAACAATCACTTTCTGCTGTACACACTGCGCAGAACGGAAGCTGTTCTGCTGCAGATCCGTGCTGCCTCCGTGTTCACTATGTTGCAATAAGAGCAGTGTTTAAGAGGCAGTATCCAAACACTGGCTGTCACTCTCCAGTGGAGTAAACCTCATCCTTTATGGACATCGACAAAATGATGTTTTCACTGTCTGAGCTTGTGCTCCCTGGTTGACTCAAAGTGTCAAACCTCTGCTATTTCCAAGTTCAATAATTGGTATAACAAGAGTTATGATTATCCATGCTTCAGTTCAGTGTGTGCTTCCTGCTGCGTACTAAACCATTTGGTGTCTTCTCTGTTGCAAAGGGCTGGAAGATCTCTTTTGTAATGTAAGCAACTCATTGAGTTTCCTGACAGGAAAGGCACACATACACACACACACACACACACACACACACACACACACACACACTCACTCACACACACACACACACACACACACACACACACACACACACACACACACACACACACATACATACACATGGAGAATTTGCAATCCTTTTAAAAACTTTGTGACCTGAATATATTCCCTGCATTATGTTTCCTTGGTGGTGGCACTATAAGCTGGCATTTTGCTGTAGTCAGCACTAAATGATGGATGTCAAAACACAGTTGATGCATTATGCATATAGCATTACAGATTTAAGGTGTTTACTTGTCACTTTGAGGAAATGCAAAAATGTGAAGTCATGTGAATTCATAGTCCTGTCACTTGCACTTGTGTTTCATGGTTCTGAGCCACGCCATTTCCGATAAAAGGTTTTCAAGATCCACTTCACCAATTTTATCGTAACAAAATGAACAACATATAAAATTTATGTCTCCCCGTTGATGGAGGGATGTGAATGCTAAATATGTCTTAGCTGACCCTTAAAAGCACAGTATCCATATTGCAGTTTTTAGGCAGGCGCCTAGTTCACTTAGCCCTCTCCTCCTTTTTTTTTCTGTCAATCCACACATTTGAATGACACAGAAAGCGCACATCAAGAACTTCATGCTGACTGAGCTGACATGCACTATATCGAATGGTGTTGATACAGAGTTCCAGGTTATGTCCTTATGCTTATGATACTTCTGTGGAAAAGCACCCTCACATGACATGCATATTTTTACTTGGACAGTATTTTTCTTCACACAGAAAATAATGCAGTCAACAATACTGCCCAACAAAGCCAAAAAAAGGACATTTAAAAAAAAAAGTTAAGACTGGGTCTGACTTTTTGATTTTTGTTTTCCCATATCATCATTTTATGCCATATAAACGTGGAAACAGTATGTCAAATTTGAAGTAGGCTAAAAACCAGAGTATAATAACTGAACTCTCTCACAGAAAAAAGGGCCAACTGGCTGATAGCTAAGAGGGGCACTATACTACTATCTGTTTTAAGCTAGCTCATGACATAGCCACGGCTAGCTTTGGCTTAACCTAAAATTAACAACCTTTCCCAAGCTCTCATCTTGAAAAATATGAATTTTGAACTTTAAATTATATAAATAGTATAGTAAGTCATGAAAAGGTTAAAAAACATCATACTAAATAGTAAAGCATAAAAACGTCAAAAAACTTCATATTATAGTAAGAACATAAAAACATCATAGTATAGTACCCCATGCAGGTATGGAGAGAAAATCAACACTGAAAGATCCCAGGATCAGGAACAAACGTAATAGTATAGGAAGGCATAGAAACATCAAAAAATGTCACAGTAAAATAAAGCAAAATGTCAAAAAACGTCATATTATAGTAAGGCATAAAATGTAAAAAAACGTTATAGTATAGTAAGGCATAAAAACGTCATATTATTTTAAGGCATAAAAATGTCAAAAAACGTCATAGTATAGTAAGGCAAAAAAAGTCAAAAAACGTCATATTATATTAAGGCATAAAAATGTCAAAAAACATCATAGTATAGTAAGACATAAAAATTCAAAAAACGTCATATTATTTTAAGGCATAAAAAAATCAAAAAACGTCATATTATAGTAAGGCATAAAATGTCAAAAAATGTCATAGTACTTTAAGGCATAAAAACGTCGAAAAAAATGTCATAGTATAATAAAGCATGACATGTCATAATATAATAAGGCATAAAAACCGACAAAAAATGGCAGGAATGGGTTTGAACCCACAACCTTCTGACTTTTAGGCACCTGTTCTAAACATTCTCCTACAGTGTAGCCCCATTATAGTTTCCTTATTGTAGTCACCAATGAAAATTTCATAAGGCATTAAAAACAATACGGTATAGTAAGGCATAAAATGTAAAGAAAACATCATATTATAGTAAGGCATAAAAACGTCATAGTGTAGTAAGGCATAAATTGTAAAAAAAATTCATATTATTTTAAGGCATAAAAATGTAAAAAAACGTCATAGTATAGTAAGGAATAAAAACGTCACAATATAGCTAGGCATAAAA
Organism: Seriola lalandi dorsalis; assembly: GCF_002814215.2. NCBI lineage: Eukaryota > Metazoa > Chordata > Actinopteri > Carangiformes > Carangidae > Seriola > Seriola lalandi. The sequence continues at coordinate 1,150,802 of NW_019525385.1, read as the reverse complement.
AGTCAAATAAAGGTCATATTATTTTAAGGCATAAAAACATCAAAAAACTTCATAGTATTGTAAGGCATAAAACGTCACAGTATAGTAAGGCATAAAATGTCAAAAAACGTCATATTATTTTAAGGCATAAAATGTCAAAAAACGTCATATTATTTTAAAGCATAAAAACATAAAAAAACGTCACAGTATAGTAAGACATGAAAAACGTCACAGTATAGTAAGGCATAAAATGTCAAAAAACGTCATATTATTTTAAGGCAAAAAACAAACATCAAAAAACGTCATAGTATAGTAAGGCATAAAAAACGTCACAGTATAGTAAGGCATAAAATGTCAAAAACGTCATATTATTTTAAGGCATAAAAATGTCAAAAAACGTTATAGTATAGTAAGGCATAAAAACGTCATATTATTTTAAGGCAAAAAAACGTAAAAAAAAGTCATAGTATAGTAAGGCATAAAATGTCAAAAAAACGTCATATTATTTTAAGGCATAAAAACGTCAAAAAAAGTCATAATATAGTAAGGCATAAAATGTCAAAAAACGTCATATTATTTTAAAGCATAAAAACATCAAAAAACGTCACATTATAGTAAGGCATGAAAAACGTCACAGTATAGTAAGGCATAAAATGTCAAAAAACGTCATATTATTTTAAGGAATAAAAACATCAAAAAACGTCATAGTATAGTATGGCATAAAAATGTCACAGTATAGTAAGGCATAAAATGTCAAAAAACTTCATATTATATTAAGGCATAAAAATGTCAAAAAACGTCATAGTATAATAAGGCATAAAAACGTCACAGTATAGTAAGGCATAAAATGTCAAAAAACATCACATTATTGTAAGGCATAAAAACGTCACAGTATAGTAAGGCATACAATGGAAAAAAACGTCATATTATTTTAAGGCATAAAAAGGTAAAAAAAAGTCATAGTATAGTATGGCATAAAATGTCAAAAAACATTATATTATTTTAAGGCTTAAAAACGTCACAAAAACGTTATAGTATAGTATGGCACAAAATGTCAAAAAACGTCATATTATTTTAAGTCATAAAAACATCAAAAAACATCAT
>NW_019525385.1:1146002-1149699 GCF_002814215.2 Seriola lalandi dorsalis | reverse complement strand
TAGTAAGGCATAAAATGTCAAAAAACTTCATATTATATTAAGGCATAAAAATGTCAAAAAACGTCATAGTATAATAAGGCATAAAAACGTCATATTATTTTAAGGAATAAAAACATCAAAAAACGTCATAGTATAGTATGGCATAAAAACGTCACAGTATAGTAAGGCATAAAATGGAAAAAAACGTCATATTATTTTAAGGCATAAAAATGTCAAAAAACGTCATACTATAGTATGGCACAAAATGTCAAAAAACGTCATATTATTTTAAGTCATAAAAACATCAAAAAACATCATAGTATAGTAAGGCATAAAAAACGTCACAGTATAGTAAGGCATAAAATGTCAACAAACGTCATATTATAGTAGGGCATAAAAATGTCAAAAAACGTCATAGTATTGTAAGGCATAAAACATCACAGTATAGTAAGGCATAAAATGTCAAAAAACGTCATATTATTTTAAGGCATAAAAAGGTAAAAAAAAGTCATAGTATATTATGGCATAAAATGTCAAAAAACGTCATATTATTTTAAGGCATTAAAACATCAAAAAACGTCATAGTATTGTATGGCATAAAAACGTCACAGTATACTAAGGCATAAAATGTCAAAAAACGAAATATTATATTAAGGCATAAAAATGTCAAAAAACGTCATAGTATTATAAGGCATAAAATGTCAAAAAACGTCATATTATTTTAAGGAATAAAAACATCAAAAAACGTCATAGTATAGTATGGCATAAAAACGTCACAGTATAGTAAGGCATAAAATGTCAAAAAACTTCATATTATAGTAAGGCATAAAAACATCACAGTATAGTAAGGCATAAAATGGAAAAAAACGTCATATTATTTTAAGGCATAAAAAGGTAAAAAAAAGTCATAGTATAGTATGGCATAAAATGTCAAAAAACATATTATTTTAAGGCTTAAAAACGTCACAAAAACGTTATAGTATAGTAAGGCATAAAAATGTCACAGTATAGTAAGGCATAAAATGTCAAAAAACGTCATATTATTTTAAGGCTTAAAAACGTCACAAAAACGTTATAGTATAGTAAGGCATAAAAATATCACAGTATAGTAAGGCATAAAATGTCAAAAAACGTCATATTATTGTAAGGCATAAAACATCACAGCATAGTATGGCATAAAATGTCAAAAAACGTCATATTATTTTAAGGCATAAAATGTCAAAAAACGTCATATTATATTAAGGCATAAAAATGTCAAAAAACGTCATAGTATAGTAAGGCATAAAAACGTCAAAGTATAGTAAGGCATAAAAATTCAAAAAACGTCATTGTATGGTATGGCATAAAATGTCAAAAATCATTATATTATTTTAAGGAGTAAAAACGTCAAAAAACATCATAGTATAGTATGGCATAAAAAAGTCACAGTATAGTAAGGCATAAAAATTCAAAAAGCGTCATAGTATGGTATGGCATAAAATGTCAAAAAACATTATATTATTTTAAGGCGTAAAAACGTCAAAAAACGTCATAGTATAGTATGGCATAAAAAAGTCACAGTATAGTAAGGCATAAAATGGCAAAAAACGTCATGTTATTTTAAGGGATAAAAACGTCAAAAAATGTCATAGTATAGTATGGCACAAAATGGCAAAAAACGTCATATTATTTTAAGGCATAAAAACGTCCAAAAATGTCATAGTATATTATGGCATAAAATGTCAACAAACGTCATATTTTTTTAAGGCATAAAAACATAAAAAAACGTCATAGTATTTTAAGCCATAAAACGTCACAGTATAGTAAGGCATAAAATGGCAAAAAAGGTCATATTATTGTAAGGCATAAAAACGTCACAGTATAGTAAGGCATAAAATGTCAAAACACGTCATATTATTTTAAGGCATAAAAACGTCAAAAAACTTCATATTATTGTAAGGCATAAAAACGTCACAGTATAGTAAGGCATAAAATGTCAAAAAACGTCATATTATTTTAAGGTATAAAAACATCAAAAAAAGTCATAGTATAGTATGGCATAAAATGTCAAAAAACGTCATATTATTTTAAGGCGTAAAAACGTCAAAAAATGTCATAGTATTGTAAGGCATAAAAACATCACAGTATAGTAAGGCATAAAAATTCAAAAAACGTCATATCATAGTAAGGCATAAAAATGTCAAAAAACATCATAGTATAGTAAGGCATAAAAACGTCACAGTATACTAAGGCATAAAATGTGAAAAAACTTCATATTATATGAAGGCATAAAAATGTCAAAAAACGTCATAGTATTGTAAGGCATAAAACATCACAGTATAGTAAGGCATAAAATGTCAAAAAACGTCATATTATATTAAGGCATAAAAATGTCAAAAAATCTCATAGTATAATAAAGCATGACATGTCATAATGTATTAAGGCATAAAAACCGCCAAAAAAAGTCAGGCCTCGATTTGAACCCATGACCTTTTGACTCTTAGGCACCTGTTCTAACCACTCTCCTACGGTGTAGCACCATAATGGTTTCCTCATTGTGGTAACGTATGAAAATGTAATAAGGCATTAAAAACATTATGGTATATTAAGGCATAAAATGTCAAAACACGTCATATTATTGTAAGGCATAAAAACATCATAGTATAATAAAACATGACATGTCATAATATAATAAGGTATAAAAACTGACAAAAAAAATGGCAGGACTGGGTTTGAACCCAAAATCTCTGACTCTTAGGCACCTGTTCTAACCATTCTCCTACAGTGTAGCCATAAGGCATCGAAAACGTTACGGTATAGTAAGGCATAAAATGTCAAAAAACGTCACAGTATAGTGAGGCATAAAAAGTCAAAAAACTTCATATTATTTTAAGGCATTAAAACATCAAAAAAGGTCATAGTATAGTAAGGCATAAAAACGTCACAGTATAGTAAGGCATAAAATGTCAAAAAACATCACAGTATAGTAAGGCACAAAATGTCAAAAAACGTCATATTATTTTAAGGCATAAAAACGTCAAAAAAAGTCATAGTATAGTATGACATAAAATGGCAAAAAAGGTCATATTATTGTAAGGCATAAAAACATCAAAAAACGTCATAGTATAGTATTGCATAAAATGTCAAAAAACGTCATTATTTTAAGGCATAAAAACATCAAAAAACGTCATATTATAGTAAGGCATAAAAATGTCAAAAAACGTCATAGTATAGTAAAGCATAAAAACGTCAAAGTATAGTAAGGCATAAAAATTCAAAAAACGTCATATTGTAGTAAGGCATAAAATGTCAAAAAACATTATATTATTTTAAGGCATAAAAACGTCATAAAACGTCATAGTTTAGTAAGGCATAAAAACGTCACAGTATAGTAAGGCATAAAATGTCAAAAAAACGTCATATTATATTAAGGCATAAAAATGTCAAAAAAAGTCATAGTATTGTAGGCATAAAACATCGCAGTATAGTAAGTCATAAAATGGAAAAAAACGTCATATTATTTTAAGGCATAAAAAAGTCAAAAAAAGTCATAGTATATTATGGCATAAAATGTCAAAAAACGTCATATTATTTTAAGGCATTAAAACATCAAAAAACGTCATAGTATAGTATCGCATAAAAATGTCACAGTATCCTAAGGCATAAAATGTCAAAAAACGTCATATTATATTAATGCATAAAAATGTCAAAAAACGTCATAGTATTGTAAGGCATAAAA
>NW_019525385.1:1142964-1143719 GCF_002814215.2 Seriola lalandi dorsalis | reverse complement strand
AAAAAACGTCATAGTATAGTAAGGCATAAAAACGTCAAAGTATAGTAAGGCATAAAAATTCAAAAAACGTCATATTATAGTAAGGCATAAAAACGTCAAAAAACGCCATAGTATAGTAAGGTATAAAATGGCAAAAAACGTCATATTATTTTAAGGCGTAAAAACGTCAAAAAATGTCATAGTATAGTATGGCACAAAATGTCAAAAAACGTCATATTATTTCAATGCATAAAAACATCAAAAAAAGTCATAGTATAGTATGGCATAAAATGTCAAAAAACGTCATATTATTTTAAGGCATTAAAACATCAAAAAACGTCATAGTATAGTAAGGCATAAAAATGTCACAGTATAGTAAGGCATAAAATGGCAAAAAACGTCATATTATTTTAAGGCATAAAAACATCAAAAAACGTCATATTATTGTAAGGCATAAAAACGTCACACTAGAGTAAGGCATAAAAATAAAAAAACGTCATATTATTGTAAGGCATAAAAATGTCAAAAAACGTCATAGTATAGTAAGGCATAAAAACGTCACAGTATAGTAAGGCATAAAAATTCAAAAAAACGTCATATTATAGTAAGGCATAAAAACGTCGAAAAACGTCATAGTTTAGTATGGCATAAAATATCAAAAAATGCCATATTATTTTAAGGCATGAAAACATCAAAAAAAGTTACAGTATAGTAAGGCATAAAATGTCAAAAAACGTCATATTATATTAAGGCATAAAAACATCAAAAAACGTCAT
>NW_019525385.1:1141141-1141896 GCF_002814215.2 Seriola lalandi dorsalis | reverse complement strand
AGTATAGTAAGGCATAAAATGTCAAAAAACATTATATTATTTTAAGGCGTAAAATGTCAAAAAACGTCATATTATTTCAAGGCATAAAAACAGTAGTAATAAAAATAGGTTCCTCATCGTAGTGACCAATGAAAACGTCATAAGGCACTAAAAACGTTACGGTATAATAAGGCATAAAATGTCAAAAAACATCTTATTATAGTGAGGCATAAAAAGTCAAAAAACGTCATATTATTTTAAGGCATGAAAATGTCAAAAAATGTCATAGTATAATAAAGCAAGACATGTCATAATATAATAAGGCATAAAAACCGACAAAAAATGGCAGGACTGGATTTGAACTTTCTGACTCTTAAGCACCTGTTTTAACCACTCTCCTATGGTGTAGCACCATAACATTTTCCTCATTGTGGTAATCTATGAACGTCATAAGGCATTAAAAACTTTAAGGTATAGTAAGTCCTAAAATGTCAAAAAACGTCTTATTATTTCAGGGCATAAAAACGTAATAGTATAATAAAGCATGACATGTCATAATATAATAAGGCATAAAAACCGACAAAAAGCGGCAGGACTGGATTTGAACCCACAACCTTCCGACTCTTAGGCACTTGTTTTAACCACTGTCCTATGGTGTAGCACGATAATGTCATCTTCATTGTGGTAACATATGAACGTCATGAGGCATAAAAACGTCACAGTATAGTAAGGCATAAAAATTAAAAAAACGTCATATTATAGTAAGGCATAAAAAC
>NW_019525385.1:1139972-1141121 GCF_002814215.2 Seriola lalandi dorsalis | reverse complement strand
AAACCGACAAAAAGCGGCAGGACTGGATTTGAACCCACAACCTTCCGACTCTTAGGCACTTGTTTTAACCACTCTGCTATGGTGTAGCACGATAATGTCATCCTCATTGTGGTAACATATTAACGTCATGAGGCATAAAAACGTTACAGTATAGTAAGGCATAAAAATTAAAAAAACGTCATATTATAGCAAGGCATAAAAACGTCAAAAAACTTCATAGTTTTGTAAGGCACAAAACGTCACAGTATAGTATGGCATAAAATGTCAAAAAACGTCATATTATTTTAAGGCATTAAACCATCAAAAAACTTCATAGTTTTGTAAGGCACAAAACGTCACAGTATAGTAAGGCATAAAATGTCAAAAAACGTCATATTATTTTGAGGCATAAAAACATCAAATAACGTCATAGTATAGTAAGGCATAAAAACGTCACAGTATAGTAAGGCATAAAATGTCAAAAAACGTCATATTATATTAAGGCATAAAAACGTCAAAAAACGTCATAGTATAGTATGGCATAAAATATCAAAAAACGCCATATTATTTTAAGGCATAAAAAGGTAAAAAAAAGTCATAGTATAGTATGGCATAAAATGTCAAAAAACGTCATATTATTTCAAGGCGTAAAAACGTCAAAAAACGTCTTATTATTTTAAGGCATAAAAACAGTAGTAATAATAATAGTTTCCTCATCATATTGACCAATGAAAACATCATAAGGCACTAAAAACGTTACGGTATAGTAAGGCATAAAATGTCAAAAAACATCTTAATATAGTAAGGCATAAAATGTCAAAAAACGTCATATTATTTTAAGGCATGAAAATGTCAAAAAATGTCATTGTCCAATAAAGCAAGACATGTCATAATATAATAAGGCATAAAAACCGACAAAAAGCGACAGGACTGGATTTGAACCCACAACCTTCCGACTCTTAGGCACTTGTTTTAACCACTGTCCTATGGTGTAGCACGATAATGTCATCTTCATTGTGGTAACATATGAACGTCATGAGGCATAAAAACGTCACAGTATAGTAAGGCATAAAAATTAAAAAAACGTCATATTATAGTAAGGCATAAAAACATCAAAAAAAGTCATAGTATAGTATGGCATAAAATGTCAAAAAACGTCATATTATTTTA
>NW_019525385.1:1136664-1139399 GCF_002814215.2 Seriola lalandi dorsalis | reverse complement strand
AAGGGATAAAAAAGTCACAGTATAGTAAGGAATAAAATGTCAAAAACGTCATAGTATAGTAAGGCATAAAAACTTCATAGAATAGTAAGGCTTAAAATGTCAAAAAACGCCATAGTATAGTAAGGCATAAAACGTCAAAAAACATCATAGTACAGTAAGGCATAAAAACATCATAGTATAGTAAGGCATAAAAACGTGATATTATAGTAAGGCATAAAATGTCAAAAAACGTCATAGTATAGTAATGCATAAAAACGTCATAGTATAGTAAGGCATAAAATGTCAAAAAAGACCATAAAAACGTCAAAAAACGTCATAGTATAGTAAGGCATAAAAACGTGTTATTATAGTAAGGCATAAAACGTCAAAATACGTCATAGTATAGTAAGGTATAAAAACGTGATATTATAGTAAGGCATAAAATGTCAAAAAACGTCATAGTATAGTAATGCATAAAAACGTCATAGTATAGTAAGGCATAAAATGTCAAAAAACATTATATTATTTTAAGGCATGAAAACGTCAAACGTCATAGTACTGTAAGGCATAAAATGTAAAAAAAAAGGTCATATTATTTAAAGGCAGAAAAACATCAAAAATCGTCATAGTATAGTAAGGGATAAAAAAGTCACAGTATAGTAAGGAATAAAATGTCAAAAACGTCATAGTATAGTAAGGCATAAAAACGTCATAGAATAGTAAGGCTTAAAATGTCAAAAAACGCCATTGTATAGTAAGGCATAAAACGTCAAAAAACGTCATAGTATAGTAAGGCATAAAAACATCATAGTATAGTAAGGCATAAAAATGTGTTATTATAGTAAGGCATAAAATGTCAAAAAACGTCATAGTATAGTAATGCATAAAAACGTCATAGTATGGTAAGGCATAAAATGTCAAAAAAGACCATAAAACGTCAAAAAACGTCATAGTATAATAAGGCATAAAAACGTCAAAAAACGTCATAGTATAGTAAGGCATAAAAACGTGTTATTATAGTAAGGCATAAAACGTCAAAATACGTCATAGTATAGTAAGGCATAAAAACGTGTTATTATAGTAAGGCATAAAACGTCAAAATACATCACAGTATAGTAAGGTATAAAAACGTGATATTATAGTAAGGCATAAAACCTCAAAAAACGTTAGATTATATTAATGCATAAAAACGTCAAAAAACGTCATATTATAGTAAGGCATAAAACCTCAAAAAACATTATATTATATTAATGCATAAAAACGTCAAAAAACGTCATATTATAGTAAGGCATAAAAACGTAATAGAATAGTGGTATAAAATAAATCAGTTAGTCTTCGAAATGTAGCATCTTGGAGGGGAAATTGGAATTATCTAATATCACTTCAATCCAAACAAGTTCACTCAAATATTAGTAGGGAAAGTTCTGTCCTCCTAAAATATGGCTGGGGACATATCCCTACTGTCTATATACAGACCTACCCTCTTGACAGATACAGAGATACAGCCATGGGCACTTGCATGTTTTAATGAGTCTCAAACATCATGAAAGGAAGACATTATAACTCTTCCCCCATTTTATACCCTTTAAAAGGTTGTCTTCCTTTGTAGGGCGAAGGAAATCTCTTAATGACACCCTGTTGTATCTTTTTATCTGTATTTCCTGTGGTGTTCAGGTTTCACGCCTCCTGGAATGGACAGGTCATCTCCAGACAGCAGTCCAGTACATGGCTTTGTTCGCCAGGCTTCCGTCACCACCGGATCCAACATCCCCATCATCACAGAACTAGGTAAAACTGTTTCCACCTACCTCGAATGCAAAAGTTGCATGTCATACCCAATAACCTCAGATCAACTCATTATTCATTTGCAGACATGGACACATAGAGCTGATAATCCAAGACTTAAACATCATGCTGCTACCAAAAGTTCCAACTAATTCAAGGTCAAATGGACTTGAGGAATGCGTGGTGTGGAATTTTTGTTCACTTTCATGTTGTTGGTAGCTTTGCCCAACTCAAGTTCATATTCGTATGTGAATTATTGATTCTGGCTAGTATTTGTCAAGTGGTGATAATGTTAGTTGCAAGGCCTAGAACACATCTTTGCGCTGAAGACAATGTGGACTACTGTCACTTGAACCTGTCACAGGGGCATTTTTAGGACTATAGCTGCATCTCATGCAATTTGTCCACTAATGCACAAGAGAAACCGGGCCTGATGGAGAGGGTGAGAGAGGGAGAAAAGGAAAGAGAGTGAAAAGGTTGAGGGAAAAAAACTGCCTTGGTTGCAAAATGGGTCCATTTATTAATAACAATGGCAGGGGCTGTATTCCCACTGGTGGTGGGGACTCATGAAACTTTCAGATCTCTAAGGGGCCTTCTAAAGCACTAGAGACTGGCTACTCTGTCTCCCCTGACCCAATTAGGGAGCAATGGAGCATGAGACCAGCTAAGAAAAGGCCAGGAAGAGAAAGGAGCTACCTAATGTTACTTGTAACCAGGCCAGCCATTACCTGCAGAGGGGCTCTCCTATTAGACCACCGACTGCATAGGCAGTTATCAAAACTAGATGCTTTCCATAATGGAGTCACTGTTTTCTGGCCTGGACTCAAACACTAGAAGCTCTAGTGTTGTGCCTCTGCACGCTCTTAGCTAACGAATTTCACAGCTACAGCAACACTAGATGTGATAACATTGTCTTTTAGGAAAGGAAGGAGTAAGAGCATAGAGAGGAGAGAGTGGCTGCATGTCTCACT
>NW_019525385.1:1102190-1136644 GCF_002814215.2 Seriola lalandi dorsalis | reverse complement strand
AGTATAGTAAGGCATAAAAACGTGTTATTATAGTAAGGCATAAAACGTCAAAATACGTCATAGTATAGTAAGGCATAAAAACGTGTTATTATAGTAAGGCATAAAACGTCAAAATACATCACAGTATAGTAAGGTATAAAAACGTGATATTATAGTAAGGCATAAAACCTCAAAAAACGTTAGATTATATTAATGCATAAAAACGTCAAAAAACGTCATATTATAGTAAGGCATAAAACCTCAAAAAACATTATATTATATTAATGCATAAAAACGTCAAAAAACGTCATATTATAGTAAGGCATAAAAACTTAATAGAATAGTGGTATAAAAATTTTTAAAAAGTAATTTTATATCAAGGCATAAAACGTCAGAACACCTCACAGTATAGTGAGGTATAAAAATGTCGCAGAACGTCTTAGTATCGTAAGGTATGAAATGTCATAATATAGTAAGTCATAAAACATCAAAAAACATCAGTCAGTTGTCATTTGACATTTTTATGGTGACGTTAGTTATCATTGTGATATTCTCAAATGATGTGAGCTTTCAAATGGCCCCCGCCCTTTCAGTCAATCAAATGCTAGGATGTCTAAATCAGTTAGTCTTCGAAATGTAGCATCTTGGAGGGGAAATTGGAATTATCTAATATCACTTCAATCCAAACAAGTTCACTCAAATATTAGTAGGGAAAGTTCTGTCCTCCTAAAATATGGCTGGGGACATATCCCTACTGTCTATATACAGACCTACCCTCTTGACAGATACAGAGATACAGCCATGGGCACTTGCATGTTTTAATGAGTCTCAAACATCATGAAAGGAAGACATTATAACTCTTCCCCCATTTTATACCCTTTAAAAGGTTGTCTTCCTTTGTAGGGCGAAGGAAATCTCTTAATGACACCCTGTTGTATCTTTTTATCTGTATTTCCTGTGGTGTTCAGGTTTCACGCCTCCTGGAATGGACAGGTCATCTCCAGACAGCAGTCCAGTACATGGCTTTGTTCGCCAGGCTTCCGTCACCACCGGATCCAACATCCCCATCATCACAGAACTAGGTAAAACTGTTTCCACCTACCTCGAATGCAAAAGTTGCATGTCATACCCAATAACCTCAGATCAACTCATTATTCATTTGCAGACATGGACACATAGAGCTGATAATCCAAGACTTAAACATCATGCTGCTACCAAAAGTTCCAACTAATTCAAGGTCAAATGGACTTGAGGAATGCGTGGTGTGGAATTTTTGTTCACTTTCATGTTGTTGGTAGCTTTGCCCAACTCAAGTTCATATTCGTATGTGAATTATTGATTCTGGCTAGTATTTGTCAAGTGGTGATAATGTTAGTTGCAAGGCCTAGAACACATCTTTGCGCTGAAGACAATGTGGACTACTGTCACTTGAACCTGTCACAGGGGCATTTTTAGGACTATAGCTGCATCTCATGCAATTTGTCCACTAATGCACAAGAGAAACCGGGCCTGATGGAGAGGGTGAGAGAGGGAGAAAAGGAAAGAGAGTGAAAAGGTTGAGGGAAAAAAACTGCCTTGGTTGCAAAATGGGTCCATTTATTAATAACAATGGCAGGGGCTGTATTCCCACTGGTGGTGGGGACTCATGAAACTTTCAGATCTCTAAGGGGCCTTCTAAAGCACTAGAGACTGGCTACTCTGTCTCCCCTGACCCAATTAGGGAGCAATGGAGCATGAGACCAGCTAAGAAAAGGCCAGGAAGAGAAAGGAGCTACCTAATGTTACTTGTAACCAGGCCAGCCATTACCTGCAGAGGGGCTCTCCTATTAGACCACCGACTGCATAGGCAGTTATCAAAACTAGATGCTTTCCATAATGGAGTCACTGTTTTCTGGCCTGGACTCAAACACTAGAAGCTCTAGTGTTGTGCCTCTGCACGCTCTTAGCTAACGAATTTCACAGCTACAGCAACACTAGATGTGATAACATTGTCTTTTAGGAAAGGAAGGAGTAAGAGCATAGAGAGGAGAGAGTGGCTGCATGTCTCACTGGAACCATATTCTGTAATTACATTGTCATATGTTCAGTTTACAGTGCCAGGAGCAGATTAAAGTCAAGTTGAAACATAAAAACACACCTCATCTGAGTTGCATGATCGATTTTGTTTGCGTGGCGTGCAAAGTAGGTGTGTTTATGGATAAGACCTTGTTTATCCCTTTCACTGTCTTACCATGAAATAATTTATTGTTGTGGTAGAGGTATAGCACAGTGACAGCTCTGGCTTTGTGTCTGTTGTGCACTCTAATCCAGGGTGCTTTACTTTTAGATACCGGACAACCATGAATGTCTTGGAGTAATTCTGGAGTTGACACGAGTAGTCTGAGACAGCGAAATGCCTTTATTGCAGTCTTTGAAACTGTTTCAATAACGACACCGTTTCTCCCCCTCTCTGCACTGTCTCATCGCTATTAGCTAAAACTGGCAAACTACTGCCATTGGTTTCACTCAGTCAGGAAAAAAAAAGTGGAACCAACATACAAATGATAACAGAGCTGGGTAAGCTGAGCCTTTGTCCTCTGCTGCCGTTCGTTCCCTCGCTCCACCGCTCTGCTCCTCATCAGCTTGTCTTGATTTATCTGGCTGCAGTCAAGGCCCTCGTTGCTCCCATGGCTTCACTTTGAACACATTTTTATTCTTCGTTCTGGTTGAAATTGACTGTCTTGTTTTGGCCCCTTTTTAATGATTTTTTTTTCTTTTTTCTTTTTGGGGTATTTTTTTTTCCTCCAGTTGCGTTTGCAGAGCATCACTAGGCCTTTGATCATGCTCAGTCTGTCCTTGTGGCTGTTTTCATAGCAACCCCCCCCCTCACCCTGTCCCCCACCCCTCACCACCCCTTCCCTCCTCCTCCAAACACACACACACTCACACACACACATACGTATCCACCCCCACACCCCCTCCAATTCACTCTTTTGGCCCAGGCCCGTTTGCATCAGCCCCTTGTCTCCTTGACTGACATTTTTGTTCCACAGCGCACAGGAAGCCTGGGAAGAAATCAGATTTCAAAAACAAAAAACTTAAGATCAAACAATCTTTTAAGCTGTTTATTTATTTTTTAAATTCATTTTCAAGTTTCTTTTTTTCTCCTCCAGACCATATCTCTGAAGCTCAGATAGCGGTGGAGTCAAACAAAAACTTGCCTGATGCTCATTTTTTTTAAGTAACGCTGGTTTATAGACCCTTCAGTGCCCACAGCTGCTAGAAATACAGTCTAAGGAAAAAGACACACATGAAAAATACAAAAAATATCCTTGTTATCTCATTTTTGGGTTCATGCCATTTAGTTCATTTAGTAGATCTGATTCATTATTATTCATAAGATTAAAAAGTGTATTGTTACCTGGCTTTAATTCTTTCAGGGTACAGGTAAATATTTGAGATGAGATGTGATAAACACATTCATCAAGTAAAACTGAAAGACAAGCATGTCTTTATAAGTGCATGTTTTTTTCATGTGACATAGTAGTCATTGTTGAAGTCTCACTTTTTACAATATATAACAAATACATTAAAAAAAACTATGCTATGTGGTGTTTTTTTCTGATAAAATATTCATATTTTATCCTTTACTCAAGCTACACAGTCCACAGAAAGGTCATTTTCTCTTGATTGAGAATTTGTCTCTTTGTGTGTGCTACATTATATGCAATATATATGTAGTTTTGTACTGCAGTAATTTAAAAACAGATCAACATACAGAGGTCCTGAGGTACTAATGTAGAACAGATGTATGACCAATTCAAGATTGGAGACTTCTACAATGGTTATCACTGTGTGTGCATAATACAATTAAATATTTTCTCCTGAAATTGTGGTTTGTCTAAATGTATGAAATGCACCCTGCATGTGATATACAGTGAATTTAATATTACAAATACTGTAAATATTATTATATAAATATATATTAGATAAATACTTTTTTTTACCTTCCAAACAATTATTCAGTACATGGACAGAAAAACAACAAATTACAGATAACATATTTAGTTTATGTTTAATCTGACAGAGAGGTAAATCAGTCAACAGTATCATGGGGTCAGTCAAAATCATGTCAATTGTTTGGATAAGAAATAAAGTTCCTTCAGGGTAGCAGCAAAATATAATGTGCATCTAATGTTACATTATATTGCAAGCTCAAACCCTGAATCAATACCGATATACCTGAGAGTTTTTTGTGAGATTACGATGATGAAGCCACATCTTTTCATATGCAAAATAAATAAACAAGAAAAAAAAAATCCCTGAAGTCTCAGGTGTGTTGGTGTCTGTGTGTGTGTTTGACTCATTCCTCTTCACGGTGCCTTTCTCTAACTCAGATGTGTTTCCCCTCTCTCAGTGAATGACTCAAACGTTCAGTTCCTGGACCAAGATGATGATGATGACCCAGACACAGAGCTGTACCTCACTCAGCCGTTCGCCTGCGGCACCGCCTTCGCTGTCAGTGTTCTCGACTCCCTGATGAGCGCAGTGAGTTCTCAAGCACACTGTTCACTCGCTGTGTTGGGAGTTGTTTGTCAAAACCTAAAATAAAGTCACTTTTCAAAATTATACATTTTACTTCACCTTTGTATAATTGTGGTTTTCTGATTATTACTCTGTTATAGCATCCATTTCAGTTTAGATGCTATGAGAGAGTAACACTCCAAGTTTAAAAAAGAGAAAGTCTAGAGAAGTTTCAAACAAAGTACATGGAGATGTTGTGCCCATTGGGTAACAATTGCACATTATTGCACTGGTAGAAACTGCAGGATGAAGGAAAGAGATGAGCAACTGCAAAGTGAGTCAGACTGGAAAGATGGACCTGAGAAAACTTTTAATTCATTGGTGGTCATGACGCTACTATTTGATAAATAATTCTGTTTCCAAATACAAAAGTTTATCGTAAAAAAAAAAAATTTTTTCCAGACATAGTTTCCATGAAAGATTAGATAATCTCTCGACTATTACAGACTTTACAGCTGGTGTAAATCAAAACTCTGCTCTCCCAGTAGAAAAAAATGGGTTAAGTTTAGCAGTTGGTTTCAGTAGCACTGTTTTGGCATTTCAAGTAGGCAGAAGTTGGTAAATGAAATGGTACAGTACATTGATCACACATGCCTGCCAGCTCCACTGACATCAAAAGGGAAATTGTTGGCGTCACTCCTCACCTTAAGTGTTATGAATTCAACTTTCAAGAGCCTTATTAGATCTTTTAACGAAGTAAGTGTTGAAGGTTAGCATAATGGCGATGACACAAGCTTGGCTGGAACAGGCCAAAGAAACACTCTTTCATCTTTTGACAATGTCATCGCAGCACTGGGAATAAGAAAAAGGAGTAGGGAAGAAAAGAAAAAATCCTCTACACCTCATCCTCATCTCCCCCCCCCCCCCCCCCCCCCCTCCTCTCATGACCAACTGTGTTTTTTCCTTTGGGGCTGTGATGGCTTAATTCCAGCAGCCCTCTCAGTGAGTGAGGGGTTAGAGGGGCGTGCAGAGCCGAGCTGAGCAGGGAGTAGAGCAGGCGTCAGCTGTAGTCTGGCACTGGTCAGAGGTGAACCCAGCTAATGGACAGTGCTCATCCATCATGAGGCTCTGCAGGCCTGTCAGGGGCCCGGGGAGAGGAGCTGCCACTCTGGCCCGATTGCCGAGTGACACGGGCTGTCTTCACACGCTGCAAAAGCAGGTCCTGATCGGCTTGAAGGACAAGAGAACCTGACACCCGCAGAGCGCAGTCAAATCGTTGTTTCAGAAGGGAAAGCGGACATCATACAGAGTGTTCACAGAGGAAAGAGTAGTGCTGTGCTGAAGTACTACTGTTTTCTATATAACAGGAAGAGCCCACATGTTCTTTGATAATCAAAATGTCATTGATCACATCTTTCTCAAATCTTACGAATTTATATATCTTTAACATTATGAAACATTTCTTAAAGTGAATAAGTAAAGGGTTGGTTCACCAGTTTACAATAAAATATGTATTTCAGTGCTATTTAGTCATGCAGTTTTATTTGCCCTGTTTTTTAAGTAAATGAACATAGGTGCAGAATAAATGTCCACATTACATTGGATAATACACAAAGAAAAGTGATGTTGATTCTGAAGCTATGCTGCTATTGAATTTTCAAATGTAATTTATCAATATTGTCCACATAACAAACAATTACCATTTGCCTCTCTTGTATTGGGTGGTAGGCAGAAATCTCAAAGATGGACCATAGGAATGGTGCACAAGACAGAAAGTCTTCCACTGCCTGTCTCCTCATCTCCCAGTCAGTTGTATATGAAGAGACAGGCTGCAGGTCTACATAACAGGGGCTGTGCTTTCTTTCCACATCTGCCACCTCTGTCCTTGAGACTCTAATGGCATCTGCTTACAGATATCCCTTCTTTCTTCTCCCCAGACGTACTTCAATGATAACATCCTCACACTGATTCGGACGCTGGTCACAGGGGGAGCCACACCAGAGCTGGAGGCTCTGTTGGCTGAGGAGAACGCTCTCAGAGGAGGCTACAGCACGCCACAGACACTGGCCAACAGAGACAGGTGTCGCGTCGCTCAGCTAGCCCTCTACGACGGGCCATTTGCAGACTTGGGGGTAAGTGGATGTTTAAGCAGAGATGACACGTTTTGGCACTAGCCAGCAGCACACATCTGGCCACCTCCGCTCCTCACGGTCCTTAATTCGATGTGAAGAACAGTGATCACGCAAAGCAGGCCTTAGTGGGTGGAGAGGGAAGAGTGCTTTAGAGAGAACAATGAACACCACCAAAGAAATTCCAAGTTTAATTGGTTCCAACCTTGTTTTTACAGTTTTTTGTTATTGTTATACAGAACTTCCAATACTGAAGTAATTTTGTTTTTTCTTGGATGAATTGTGGCATAATTTGAAAACACTGCTGATTGTTACAGTCTGCACTGCCAACAAATGGTATTCACTTTCAAGCAAAATACCCTCAGCAAAGCAGAACATTGAATTTACACTAGAACTTTACAGAGAATTACACTCACTGCCACTGAGCCAGATCATCAGGCTGACCTAACACACACTCATGGAGTCTTTGTTCTGTTGTTCACCAGGATGGCGGCTGCTATGGGGATTTATTCTGTAAAGCGCTGAAGACGTACAACATGCTGTGTTTTGGAATCTACAGATTAAGAGACGCTCATCTCAGTACACCAAGCCAGTGTACAAAACGGTACAATTTCTGCATTCACTCAGCATCATGTGAATGATTTGATGTAATAAAATGAGTGATTAGGGTTAAAGATAGTGTACTTTATTAATCCCAAAGGGAAAATTGCAGGGTTACAGTAGCTACCTTAAATAAATCACACAAAATGAATGAGGCAGACGAGAAACAAGCACAATTAGATCCAAATCATATACAACCTAAAACAGATGAAATGAAATATAAAAATATAAAATATCGGATAGAATAAATAAAAAAACAGAATAGAGACTAAAGATAGGACTATAACATTAACTAGTTAACAAATGTACTTAATATATACTGTACAATGATAGCTATGTCTTGACTAATGTACTGTATTGTCAAGTAGATAAAAGATATTTTCTTTCTTTGATATATCCATACACTATCTGCTGCTTCCCCACAAGGATCATAAATGTTAATCTTCTATGTAATGTTTGTTTTCTGGGCAGATATGTGATTACAAACCCACCGTATGAGTTTGAGCTGGTGCCCACAGACCTGATCTTCTGCCTCATGCAGTTCGACCACAATGCAGGCCAGTCCCGGACAAGCTTGTCCCACTCTTCCCACTCTTCCCATTCCTCCAGCAAAAAGAGTTCCTCCGTCCACTCCATCCCGCCCTCCAACCGGCAGAGCCGCAGCAGTAAGACCCGGGAGGCCCGCGACAAACAGAAGTACGTGCACTCACGTTTCCTGTAGAGTTTTAACTTGCATGTTTAGTGTGTTATAACTGACCTGTATTTTATAGGTGTGTGTGTGTGTGTGTGTGTGTGTGTGTGTGTGTGTGTGTGTGTGTGTGTGTGTGTGTGTGTGTTTGTGTGCAGACTGTGGTGACACATGCACTGATAATTACTGTGTATTGTGTGTTTGTGGTTTGTTTGTGTGACTTGTGCTCTGCGTCCATGCCCAGTGTTTGTGTATTTCCTTCATAATCACCTGCATGTGGTCTTCACTCTCACATCAAAGCAATCATTACATGACATTAACAAATTTGGTAAGCCCACTCTGTGGGTAGGCTGGGCTCATTTTTATACTCAAAGACTGCTGAGACTGTTTTCTTCCAAGTTAAATTTGTGGCATTGTAAACAGTAAAACTATTCTTCTATTGTTCTGATGGCACAGCCACTGTGGTTGGAAATAAGCTTATACTAAGGCCTCAACCACAGCTAAATAAAATGACATAATACAACACAACACACATTCAGTATGTTGTTTGGTCTACCTGTTGTATCTGTCTTAATATTAGTTGTTTCGTGTCTAACTCTTAATATTTGTGTAGTAAATAAGTGTTGTTTGTTGCATATTTGTGCACATTTAGCACACATGATCAGTACGCCTCGATCATGGCTGTAATGTATTGTGATTAACCTACTGTAGCTGATATTGATTATAAAGCACATTTGCCTACTCATAAGATCATCCCTCATTAGCAGTGTTGATATTTTGTTATTCATGGTGCATCTGTACTGCTTTATTGCATGTCCATGTTGGTAGCGCTCTTTAGCAGGCTCTTATTTCCTGTTCTGTTTATAATACAATTATAAGATTATTTCAAATTTGGTGAAATATTTTGACATACATGTCATATACTCACAAAAAAATATACACTTTGAATTTAAGTTTCATCTGGGAGAATAAAGTAGCTGAATTTTGAAATCGTGATATATTCTAAAAGCATGCAGATTTGTTACGAGAATTATTTAAAGGTAGATGATAAGCCCTGAATACATCTTAAAACTAAGATGTATGGTATAGTCTCAATACTGTAGTAACAATATGTAAGCCTTAGTTGGACTGGTAGCCACTTGTCAGTTGTGTATTGACTGTAAATACTACTCACTTACAGTAGATTACTTACCTCTCTTTTTGAAGTGCAACAAGGATGAATAGAATGGGCCAAGGTATGCAAGTTAACGATTCTGCATGACTTAGCAACCTTTACCTGGGGTTCTGATCATAACTATGTCCTCTGTGGACATTGTTATGACGAGGGGAGTTTGTTTTATTTCTTCTGTTCTTCAGATATTAAGTAAACCATGCCTCAGTTTAAGTTTTGCTTTCATCTGGAAAGCAAAATGTCTGCTGCTGCTCCTGCCTCCTCCCTGCCATGATCCGGACCATCCCCACACTGCATGAGGTTGAGACGAAACCCCCCTTTCTTTGTGCCTTTACCTCAGTTATTCACTTGATGATATGACTTTTCTTTTCCTCCAGAAAAATCCTTTTTTCACATTGTTTCTTTCTGTCATTTACCATGCCCTTTTTTATGATTTATTTCAACTTGAGATGGTTTGCATTGTGTGAGAGGTCTGTGTGTTTGCGCATCTTCCCTCCTATTGAATGCTATCAGATGACTGTAGCAGAATTTTAGATGTCATGTTTATGCTGTCATTGAGCACAGTAGTTTATTATTTTATCAGAATCAGAATAAAACACAGGGTAACAACATGTTTCCCACCTGTACAAACCCAGATCGTAGCTCACATGTAGGTCAGGCTGATTCAAATCCCCCTGATGCAGCCAAATTGCTTACTTCTTCACAGAACTTTAAGAAAGTGTGTCCAGCCCTGTGCCATCGGTCACACCAAGAAAGTGGGAGGTGTGACCAATTTAAAGTCTAAATTGAAGGGGGATATGAGCCTGTAAGTTTCCTCCTTGTAACCCTGTGCACCTGATATGGTGGTTTGAGGCGACATCAGTAAGTTCACCGTATCAGCAGCAGACTCTGGAGAGAGATGGCAGACATCTTGCTTCACCTCAGGCACAATTCTACACATCAAATGCCTGTGCTGTAACACACGGCCCCGCAGCCTTAAGCTTGCTGACACACACACAAGCCCACTCACAAATGAATCTCCACACATGCAAGCCTGCATGTACATGAACACACATTCACCCGTGTGCGCGCACGCACACGCACGCACACACGCACGCGCGCGCACACACACACACGCGCACACACACACGCAGGTTTGCTCCACATAGCAAAGTTAAAATTTGATATAACAACTTCACCCAAAAGGAAGTGACATCTTGAATGGCATTGCAGATGCCTGTGAAGTGCTGGGAGAGAGTTTACAAACTTCTGACAGCTGGCATACACCCTTCCCTTTCCTCAGAAACAGTGCTCTCATAGCATACTTAAACATGAAGAGATCCTCTCCAAAATGACATATCCAAATCTTTCAAATCTCTGCTCTCACATAATGACTGTCAGCATGAGAGTAAGGCTTACTATGAAATGTGTCAGCTCACCCAAATTACAAAACATATATTTTCCAACTTAACAATAGTTGTAAATAGCCATACAGATAGTTTTTTGAGAACTTAAGAATATTCCAGAAGGACAGCCATCACTGCAGCACACCACCATTCTGGACTTTATGGCAGATTGGCCAGACTGAAGCCTCTCCTCAGTGAAAGTTTCTACAAGGCACCTAAAGGTCTGTCAGACTGTGAGAAACAAAATTCTTTGGTCTGATGAAACCAAGATTTAACTGTTTGGCATCAATTCTCAGCATTATGTCTGGAGGAAACCAAACATAATGCTTAGAATTGGTTGTCCTTCTGGAGTTCAGCCAGAGTGACCATCAGGTTCTTGGTCACCTGTCTTACCAAGGCCCTTCTCCCTGATTGCTCAGTTTGGCTGGGCGGTCCGCTCTAGGTAGAGTCCTGGTTATTCCACACCTTATTCCATTTAAGAATGATGGAGGCCACTGTGTTCTTGGGAACCTTCAGTGCTACAGAAATGTTGTTTAGCCTTGCCAAGATCTGTGCCCCAACACAATCCTGTCTGTCTCTGAACTCTGCTGGCAGTTCCTTTCATGATATGCAATGTTAGCTGTGAGACCTAATATAGACAGGTGTGTGTCTTTCCAAATCATATTCAATCAATTGAATTTACCACGGGTGGACTCCAATCGAAGTGTAGAAATGTCTCAAAGAAGAGAAATAAGAGGCACCTGAGTGAAATTTAGCAAGGGGTCTGAAAAAATACTGTATGTTGATATGTGATATTATAGTTTTTCCCTTTTAACAAATTAGCAAACATTTCTAAAATTCTGAAGGGGTTTGAATACTTTCCAAATGCACTGTATAGTATATTTCAAAATCTGTGACTAGTAGAAAAAATTATGAAAACATGTTTTTTGTAATTTGGGTGAACAGACCTTGCAACACTTTGGTATTGTAAGTGAATATTTTGTAATTTTAAAATCAAAATCAAGATTTATATCCATATCCATATACATATATACTACGGACAATGTGACTGTGACAACTTAAAATTGGCTCATTGCACCAGAACAGACGCATACTCGACCTCACGGTTTGTTGCTAATCACAAAGAATGCCATGCAAATTTATCACTTAAACTGAGGCAGTATGGTTGTAAATAATCCCATCTTGCATACTTCTTCAAACTAACTCTGCCTTTTTTCTTCTTCCTCTCTCGCCTTGTCCTCTTCAGAAAAGAAATGGTTTACAGATGAACCAGAAAATGCCTACCCACGGAACATTCAGATCAAGCCCATGAGCACTCACATGGCCAACCAAGTCAACCAATACAAATCCACTAGTAGTCTGATTCCACCAATCAGAGAAGTTGAAGATGAATGCTGAACACCAGGTTTTCTTGCTGACTCACCAGACATCTGTACGCTCTTTCAAAAGAGATGGGAAGACATCACCAGTGGAGGAGGGATGATGATGATGATGATGATGATGACGACAGGGATGTTGAAGACTGACACATTTCTCTTCACTCATTCTTCTAATCAAGGGTTTGACAGGAACCCAAACTGGAAGGGACCTCCTATGTGTATACCTTTAATGTTACTTCCATGCTCTTGGACATCGTTTTATTTATTAATGTATCCATAGAGATGTACATAATGACAATCAAATAAGGATTGTACAGCCCCTCCCCCCTAGCACTTTTTGGAATTATTTTAAGAGTTGACAAAAAAAAAGTACTTCCTGTAATTCTTTGCAATAGTTCACCTCTTCGTGTGACCAGACTCCATGGCTAAGGTGACTGGTTACCGGAGGATGAGGGTTGCAGCGATAAACTGATCATATCATCTCCCAAAGATCCGCCCAGATGCGTCATGCTGATCCAGCTGGGTTCATCGACTTCATATCTCCTGTCTGCTTCTGTTTCTATTTGCACTAAAACTGAAAAAAGTCTCTTTTGACAGAACAACTGGAACCATCAGACCGCTGTCCCCCAGTAAAATGTCTCAAAGGAGATGAAGAGAGGATGAGAGGAAGGAAGGAAGGAAGGAAGGGAGGGCTGCTTGGCTTCAGAGACATACTAATCTTGTTCTTAGGTTGTTATACATCATGTCATTGCTTAAGGTTTGCTACTTCACTGTTGACTCGTCATGTTGAGTGAGAGCATTCCAGTCCTGCAGAACAAAATCATCTTGCAAAACAGTAGTCTAAAAACTCAAGAGAATGGTGCAGTGTTGGTGTATGCTGGCTGAAAGAGAACCCTGTACCTACATGTCCTCTGCTGATACGTCGGATCATAAAGCCTGTGACTCTGTTTCAAGCTCCTATCGCATGATATGTGCCTGAGCCCGCTCTATAACAGATACAGTGCGGTTGATCAACCTGAATACATGAGGAGGACGAAAAACAGCCTGCCCTGTCCTTCATGCGTTCAGGAACGTTTATGTACATGCTGTGTGTGTGTATTTATGTATGTGTATGTGTGCGTGCATCTGAGTCGCTCATCCTTCTGGTGTTGCACTGATCAATGCCTCCCCATCAGCTTGTACGTGATGGTGCACCTTTGAAGGGAACAGCATGAGGGATCTTAGCTCAAAAAGTGAAAGCCATGGTAGAAAAAAACAGTAGAATAATTTAGAGGGTTTGGATCTACTAACAAAAACATTAGGTTACATCAAAAACCAAAACAAAATCCCCAACTATGATTGAGCCGAGCTAACATAAACAGCAGCCGTGTGCCCACCGTTAACGCTTTGCTGTGAGATCTGCAGCAGAATTGGGATCACAAAGAAGAGTGGTGTATTTTCTGAATGTTTTGTCTGTTACAAAAAGTTCACATCTGAGGAAAGAAATGCCACATATTGCATAAAAGTGGGCATCAATGGGTCCTCCTTTGATCGGAGCAACTGCCTGGCACAGGGTTGGCACAGAGGCAGTAAAGCGCTTGGATGTTCTCTGTTGCCAATCCAGATGTCACACGCCTCAAAACTCTCAGGAGTTAAGCTGCTGTGCTCGGTCCTCTGACTTGAGGAAATGCTCAAACATAGTTGGGTGGAAATGCAACAATGCCACAGACTGCAAATAAGGACACTGGAGAGGAACATGTGTTCTTTATGCCAGCCTGTGTGCAATGAGAGTGTGTTTTACTCATGTTTAGGCACTGATCCAAATCCAGCTGTGAGAGTGATGGCGGATTGAGGTGGTAGCCTCGTACTCCTAATACGTAACTTCATACAAGTATGTAGTTGGATTTATACATTTAAACATAATTATTTTGTATCCATAAACATAATCAATTTGTACTTATTTTTCTAGACAAGAATTAAGTGAAAAGTACTCTACTCTAGGAGAGAAAAAGACTCCATGAATATCTTTAATTACAACTACATATCAAGGGATTTTGTGTTTGACTATATCACCATTTATTTCACATCGTACTAAAACAAAAGATTATTTTTTTACCCCCCCCCCCCCCCCCCCCCCCATAAAGCTTAGACTAGCTTGCAGTGTGGAAACCACCATCTTCAGCCTGGCAGCTCGGCTCTGTTGAGTGCTTGTAGAAATAAATTACAGCTCATCTAAAGCCTCTTTTAGTTGCACAGATGAGCCATGTCTACTAAATAATGTGTCTACTACTAAGCATCCCTCGCTGTGAGCATGCAGACAGAACGATAGGTGTACAGGAATTATGTATTGGGGGGTAAATGTATTTAGATGGAGAACAGATCAGAGTGGTAATAATAATGAGAAGATGATAGAGTCGCTCCCTCTGTGTGCAAGCCAGAACTGAATGACCTTCATTAGATGTGTTTGACCTAAATTAGGTCCCTAGTGTGTAGGGAGAGTGCATACACTACAGCAATGTGGGCTGTTGTTTTCCACAAAATACGATTTCAAATATGCCGGGGAGTCACTGTCTGTTAACTGCAGTGATTCTCCTCCATAGGCTGTAAAGGGAAAGTAATTCTAAAAAAAAAAAAGAAACAATTTTGGAATATGGAAAAGAACATTATATTGTGCTAAATATGTTTGTGTAAATTCAACCCATTATATAGACCATGTTTCTTTTTAAAACAAAGTGATCTGAGCTTCAATGTCCGTCTATTGGGTGTGGTGCAACTATACTGAAGCCTCATACACATTGTCCTGAAGTGAACTTTTGAACTGTGATTACATCGTTGTCACACTTTGTAGCAAATAGATTTCTTTTCAGAAAATATGTGAGTAAAATGTATGTATAATTGGGTTGTTAATGGCATACTTGCTAGCCTGAATAATAAGGAACTATTAATATCTGATAATGGCAATGACTCATTATACATAGAATCGACAAACTGATTGTTATGTTGGAAAAAAAAAAGACAAATGTGTATCTTGAAAATGAGAGATCCTGGATTCTCTAGGAATGCGGGTTCTGCTGAAGTACTGTACGTGTGACAAGGAAAAGTCAGGCGGAATTTGATCTGGTTTGTCAGCCATCACAAAGATGGAAGGTAGCACCAATTCAGCAAAGCTTATCAAAAGAGAGAACATCCTTAATTTTCCTGTTTTTATTACTTTGTGTTATTGCAGGGTTTACATTCCATTTTGTCAGCTTGTCATTATCTGTCACAATCTGTCACAACTGCTTCTTATTTGTTTACAGAGTATTTTTGAGGTACTTAAACATAGCATTGTTCAGATATAAAAACAGTACATGCTGCAAACTGGCATTAACATAAACTCAAAGTAATGCACCATTTGTTTTCATTACACTTGATTACTGTGCTTTTTCTACCTGAACCCTCATTGTGCGACTCATTCAGGCTGGCATTATCCACAACACTGGACTGAGATGTCTCTCCTTCCTACACCTTGTCATATGTCTCTATTAGATGTTTCAGGTCTTTGCATTGTATACCTCTAAAGTTTTTAGAGTGTTTTTGAAGTGCCATGAAAAGAGTTTAGTTGAGCAAGCATCCTTCAGTCATTCAGGGACACAGGCTCGCTTTGAGGGAGCCGAGTCCATTTGTTTTCCACTGTGAGAACAGTGTCTGTACTGACATGGAGAACATCCAAGCCATCAATGCCTCCATGCCAGTATAGTGCCAGGCAGTGCAGGAGGTCAAAAGGAGGGCCCATATTAAGTCCCACTATTGCAAAAAGTGGCATTCAGGAGGTCTGAGGGGCAGCTGGGGCAGTTAGATACAAGCCCTGGCCATCAAACCACACACGTCTCTGCTGTGTGCTTGGTTACAGGTTATCAGACTGTGTCGTGTAGTGTAATTAGATATGGATGACTGAAAGATGCACATAGAGGCCCATGCCTGTAACATCAGATGTGTTGTTGTCCACTGAACAAATCAAAGACTATGATGCGTCATACGTTACTGTTACAGTATGTTGCATTATTTTTGTTAATCTATTTTTTGCTGTAAAGGATGGATATAATAACTTATTTGCTGGGAACTGTACTAGATATAATAAAATATATAATACTTATGGGGATGGGAGGTGGGTCTCAAGTCTTAATAATACATTAAAATTGCATTCAGCAATTTTTTTTTTTTTTTTTTTTAAGAAAAGTTGAAATTTTTGTTAATCTTTTTGGCTGCCTATCAGTTCAGGAAGAATTCAGGACATTGCTCTCGCGTATCACAGATAGGATTTGTTGGCACATCGTCATTGCAGCAAACAGGAGTTTGACATAGCAGTCTAATTAGTTTGGATGTGTTCTTGATATGATGGAAAAATTGATTATTTGATGGTGCTGAGTTGATCTACCTGACTCTGTCAAATATAATCTGCTGATAAATATACTGTCTTGTACAAAAAGTTTGTACATAGATTGTACATGGTTTCTTTTTGTATTTTCTCAAATTAAAATGGATGTATTTGTGTTCTAAAACTGGAAATTCTCCTCTTTTTTTTATTCCAGCTACAAAGTTTTCCTCTATTATTGTACTCCCTTAGGCTAAGGAATAACTAGTGGTGGAAAAGAACATTTACTCAAGTAGTGCACTTTAGTATAAATTCGAGGTACTTGTATTTTACTTGAGTATTTCCATTTTACGCTACATTGCTGAAAATCAAATGTTGCTGAAATGTTATTAATATGAGTAATATTATCAATTAATTAATTAACTTTCCAGTCTAAAAGAAATGTTGCGAGTTCAGCATCAAACTTCATTCCTTAACTAAAACAAAAAGGTCAGAGAAAAAGTATTATCTATTAAAGATTTAACACTCAACAACGTGAAGGCAGACAACATAAGCAAAAAACCACACAACTGTCATCACATTTTGATTCAAATGTTGTTGCAGGCACGCACATAACACCACCTTTTTCCAACTGAGGCCTTCCTGCCCAATTCAAACCAGAAGAGCACAGACAAAACAATACAAACAGAATTCTCTCCACTGAAATGACATAAAAATGTCAGATGGGCGTGTATGAGTTACCCCCTTGTTCATAAGTAAGAAGCTGATTGAAAAAAACATGTTTGCAAGGCCTCTAAGTAAAGAATCTGAAAATTTCTTCCAATAATGGGATTAACACTGATAACAGGTGACAATCGACTCGGTATGTTTGAAACACAACTGCATCAGAAATCATGATAAAAAAAATCTATGCATTCCGATGTCACGTCACCCCTTTACAGTGTATATACAACAGATAGGTACTGTAAGATTGCAATAGACCCGGTGCCTGACCTTGACTATCACCAGGGGAGGCCTCAGATGAATGTATATTGTATTTTACCAATCCCCACCTTGCAGAGGGGTCTGTGACCCCGTGGTCCAAGGCGCACCGCCAATCCACTTATCCATTGAGCCTGGCATTAGTCTTGATTTACGTTTACTGACATGCTATTAGCTGCTCCATCACTTTCACCTGTCAGACTGTCAATCAATGGGGATCCACAGTGATGGGTGGGAATGGCATTCGAATCACATTCTGTCCGCAGTGGCTCGTATATCTCCACGGAGACGGTGACAGCAGATGAGCAAAGGACATCATACCAGGTATCTCGCTGTGCTGTCATGTCAGCGCTGTGAATGTTTGTGCATCACATCAGGCTGTGTAGCATCTTAATGTGGATTGGGTTTACAGATACAGTTATTCCAGGGGAAAATGATATAGTGAGAAACTAATCCTCTTTCCCCAGTTGGAGCTTTAACATGTCTAAGCAAAGCCTGGGCATTGATAAGCATGTCATTAAACAGTGCAAAAGTTAAAGGATTTTTAACCTTTATGTAATGCAGCAATTTTCCAACTGAAATAATCAGCTTCTAGATGCACTGCACTAAACACTGTTGCCAGTGTCAAGGGTACTGAGATATCTCCTGAGAATCCTTCAAATATCAGGAGCAGCACCAATTCTGAGGTGTTATGATGAGGTAGGACAACTTCTCAGACAGCGACTCACTCTCCTCTCATAGCAAGAAATCAGTGGACATCTCATGAGTCTCTGGGTCTCCTCCTCCTCCTCCTCCTCCACCATGCTCCTCAGCTGAAGTGTGCAATTTCACACTCCGACGTCAAACAAGCCGGTCAGAAGGAGAATGTATGACCCACCCTGGCATTTGTCCTCATTTCTCTCTCAAATGTGCAAACACTATTACCCTTGGGTTATCTTAAGTGGTGTGGTGAAGATTCGCAGCCGCTCCTCTTTTCTCCTCGCCAGACACACCATCAAAACACGACAAGCGGTGGGGACTGAGCGAGGGTAAAAGACAGAGCGAGGCAGAGGGGGAAAGCGATGGAAATGGAGCAGATGTTTGTGTGGCTGTTGATTTGTGGCCTGATAAGGGTGCTACAGAGGCAGCTGGAATTGATGGCTTGTTAGTGAGGACGGGCCCCTCTGTGAGATGTTTTCAAAATGATTGATTTACAATAAAGTGGCTCCGGGTGTGTGCATGCAGGCAGAACTGATGCAGATCGATCCCACTGAAATTGATTGATCAGCCATTTAGCCTGGCAGTGTGTTTACCAAACGAAACCGAGCAGGACTCTCCTTTAGGCATCTCTCCCCCCATAAAGCAAAGGAGAAATGCCACCTCTGGGCCTGTCTCATTGCTCTGGTGGTGGCAGCAAAAACAAGCCATATCGGAATATGAACCATAAAAATGTAATCATACAGTGAGAAATACTGGCATAAACGTTTACGATTGTGTACTTTATTCTGCTATCAATGTGTCCTTCTGTGACTTGGAGATACTATGCCTTTAAAAATAATGACTTACCTGCTCTATGCAAGCAGGGAAATACTGTTTGCCTTATCACAGTGTCACATTGAGCCTTTCAGGGGGAGGCATAGAAATAACTAATAACACTGGATTTCAGTAAACAAGCAGCTTGTTCTCAGCCGTACTTAAAGCTGACACCACAACAACCTTTACCTGTTTTAGTATAGCTGAGATGACTATCATACATAATGTAGAATAGCCATCAAGTGTTAAAGTGCCTCGTCTGTGGACAGTGTCTTTAGCAATTTTTCCAAACAGTGCACACAAGGGTCTCCATGTAGATATTAAAGAGTTGTACAGATGGATAAAGCACAAGGACAATGTTTACCATGTGACCTCGGTGACTTCTCCTCACTTCCTCCCTGCCAAAACAAACCTCTCCAACACTCTGCTAAGGACTTAAATCACCTGTCCTCAGACACCTCATCCTGTTATTTGGATAATTGCCAACAAGAGCAAGCTTTTCTATTCTCACGACGGCATGCAGTGGCCCCATCATGTTCCTTATTAACAATTTTACACACTTGGTCGCAGCGAGAGGGTGTCAGAATGCCAATAATATTTACCGTCTGCTGTGCGGGCTATTCAGGGGAGGCTGAGTGTTTCTGATTGCCCTGACAGAGGCTGACAGCAGCCTGAACCTGAGATCCCTGCAAATCGACTCAGCAGAGTGTCTTCTTCTTCTTAAGGCAGCAGGGTGCGCCTGTGGCCATGAACCAGGTGATGGAGCACCACACTGTTCATGTGCTAACTGGCTGAACACAAACAAAGACAATCTTTCCACTCATCTTTAAACCAGGCACTGGCTGATAGAAGATCATAATTCATACACGAAATCCTTGGCACTAAACCTCTAAGATTAGGCTAGACATCAGATCAGGGGGAAGAATCGTATAAAATGTCAGCGTGTAAAAACAGACCTTTTTCTAGAAGCCTAAAAATGATCTTATAGAAAAATTTTTTTGCCTCTTCATATTTCCATTGGGACTAAATGATCAGTTTTAGATGTCATTATGGGTCATTTGGTACATCAATGAGGTACAGTGTTTAAAATAATTTTCTAAAAGAGCTGCGAGGCAGGTAAATGAAATGGCTGTCTTGGGAATATTGAGCCTTCTCAGTCAATCCATCCAGTCTGTAATGATTTCCATAACATTGATGTGAAAGATGTTGACACCAATTATAGTGTTTCCCTTTGACCCCTGACATATTTTGACTGGACGTGTTAAACATCACGTTCGAGCACAAGCACACACATATACACATCTGGTTACACTGTATCACCTCAAACATATCAATATCAATACATGTGGCTGCATGTGTGCGTAAGAGAGTGTGTGTGTGTCTGTGTGTGTGTGTGACAGAGACAGAGAGAGACAGAGAGAGAAAAAGACAGATCCAAAGACTGAGCCCCGTCCCAATTCAGCCGTGATAATAGTTTCCATGACGATGAGGCATGCTCAGCGCATCAGTTGTGGCCCAGATAAACAGTGATCCTTTACGAAAACAAGAAGGTCATTACAGCAGCTTGTCAAATCAATGCCCAGTGTGTCCAAGTTGATTAAGACATCTCCCCTCAGCTCTGACACCCCGTCAATAGCAGCAGGCGCACAATGCAATGGCGGATGGGGGGATGGTGATGTCTGTGGCGGAGCATTGGTGTGTGTATGTGTGTATGTGTGTGTGTGTGTGTGTGTGTGTATGTGTGTGTGTGTGTGTATGTGTGTGTGTGTGTGTGTGTGTGTGTGTGTGTGTGTTGGAGGGTGGGTGGGTGTACTCCTGCTCTCTCACTCGTTCCGCACGCACACATACACACACCTACGCAACCACACGCACAGTACTCAGATGATTGGAGTGAAATACCCATCAGTCAGGGAGCCGAGGTGGACTAATGATTCCCTGTGCTGCCTATTAGAACTACATGACAACTCAATCCTGCTCATGGAAAGAGAAATGGAGGAGAGAGGAGGGTGGGATGGGAGGGGTGGGGGGTGGGGGGCACAGGCAAGGAGGGGTGAATAAAGAGACAGAGGAGGAGAGGAAGAAAAGAAAAAGTGACCTTGTAGCAGCATCATTTGAGGCTGAATTAAATTGGCAAGAGCAGCTAATCTTTACCTGGGGGCGATTAACAGAATTAAAGGAGAACAACAAAGGCACAGAGGTTGGCTTTTCTCTTTTTTTCTGCCTGCCACTGCCATTTGTAATTTGTGTTGAATGTTCTCTTCTGGAAAAGTTGGTGAATCTTCCTCTCTAAGCTCATTGCTGATGGTTGGATTTTCAATCTGACAAACAATGGCAGACTCCTCGACTTGTGGAAGGCTGTCAGTACAACTGATGGTTTATCATCAAATCCGCTAATGTTCTCAAATCAGGCAGCTTGGGTTGCCATGGTGCAAATCATCATTCTGATATTACTAATACTACATGGACATTAATCTAATTATTTTTCTTGTATTTGTTCAAAAACTCTGCCATCTTCAAACTCATGTACCACGTCTTCATGGGAATACACTGTAGAACAGTTTTCTCTTATTGTGAAATAATGGGCTGCGATTAGCAAGAAGTGAATTAGTTCAAGTTTAGCCTCTGCACACAGTCTTATAGCCCCTCTCTTCTCACAGGCTAATCAATATGTTTGGAGAGACAGACAAGGTTAGGCCTATCAGCCTGTGTGAGAGAGAGAAAAAAAAACATTGCTAATACCCAAATGTGAAGGTTCACGGCTGAACTTTACCCACACATAGAAGAGAAGTAGCATAACAACCAATAAACCTTTAGCTCAGGGACATTCAAACTAACTCTAGTGAGTAGATCAATATTTTGTGCTATTGGCATTAAATCACCATATGCATATTTGAAATGGTGAATGATTTGTATAGTTTGTTGTGAGAACAACTCTGCTCTGCTACTCTGAAGGAGCCTAATACTTAACTTTCAGAGTAGAAATTATTGTCCACATACAAAAACAAATAACTTAAACTGTATTGTTATACTTTAGTCCAGATTTTGTACACACACTCATGTTCCTCAGTAGATGAATCCTTGTGACCTTGGTGATCCCCTGACTTTTTCCTCTCCTGTCATCGTAAGGTTGACATTTGCAAAACTAATGACATTCTCATCAATCAGCAAACGTTAGCATGTTAACACGCTAACTAAGACAGTGACCCTGGTAAATAATATTGGCTACGTACTGAATATGTTAACATGTTAACATTGCCATTGTGAGCATGCTATTTTAGCTTGTTGACATTAGCATTTAGCTGCTAGCTGCTGCTTTAGATGCTAGCATGACAGTATTTCAAAATTCTTAACAATTAACAATAAATTAAACAAATGTATTAATTTACTAAAAACACTGAGTTTGAGTATTTTATTTACTAGATTTTATTATTATTATTATTATTATTTTTGTTTAATGCAATGGGTGTTTTACTCAGTATTTACCTTTACGCAATAGTTGCAGTAATTTAACAGTGATAATTATGTGCTTTTTTTAATCAATTTCACATATTACAAATAGTTGCTACACTAGAGAAGACAAATGAAAGTCAATAAGCTACCTTTAAATGTTGTCCACAGAGAGAGACAAACATACTTAAAACATGAGCTCCCTACAACTGACCACCAATATTACTTCCATAAAAGCAAGATCGCAGTAATTTCCTTCTCACCTGCCATCCTTGAATCATGTTGCTAACTGCAGCATTCATGATTCAAGGATTTCATTTGTGCTAAGCTGTACCCTAGGGATGTGGGCTGGATCTCCATGTCTTTAAGAATGGCCCCAGAAAAGATCTCCCTCACCTTTTCCTCACCATTAGTCACTGCCGTGTGTCAAAAATCGACTGCTTCTGTATGTCACTGTCATCGGCCAAGGCCAAGTCGAGCCATTTGAGAGGCTGCCCTCCAGAGGACACCAGAGATAGGATCACAGCGCCGCAGGAAATACCACAAAGTCTGACACGCAGCACAACACACTCCTCCCTTAGGTCACGCTACTGTGGGGCCTATAATGTGTGTATTCATATGAAATGTATGTTTACAGTTTATAAACATTCATGGGAAATATTCTCCTAAGTGGGGAGTGTAATTTCTGCAACCACCAAGCTTCCTGTGGTGATCTAGACCCAGTTGCATGGGAGAATGTGATATCATTGGTACTGAAGATGCACATCACTTGGCTCCATGTACAGTTCACTGTATTATCATGTGCCTCAATGGAGTAATACAGAATTGCCCATGTGAGAAAATCATCCATATCTCCTGAGGGCTTTTTCTGGTTCTTGTTCATGTCCAGTTGTCAGATAAACACTCATGTACACACACTCACACAGACACACACAAACATAGGCACGCACGCACACACATGCACAATCAGCATCTCCACCCTCAGGACCTGGAGAAAAGTAGTAAATGCCAGTATTTCCAGGAATTTCCTTTGAAATGTTTGATTGTTCAAGTCAAGCATGTAAAATCAATGCCTGATGCTTTGTGTCATTTTAAGTATGGCTTTAGGGCCTTAGGGTGTGAACATTAAAATGCAAACATTACATGCCCTCTGCCATACCATTCTGTATAATTACTGTATGTTCTCTGCCAAATGAATGTGGTTGCTGTTTTAATGATGTGGCTGAAGCAATAAGGGAGAAAGTGTCTGTTTTGATATTCATCTAATAACATGCAGCCATTGGAAAGTATTGTATTTTACATGTTTCTTCTATGTAAATGTGTCATGAAAAGAAAATTTGGAGAAAGTGATTATAAATCAGGAACAAAGACTCAAAATTTCACTCCAAAATTGCATCAATGTTTCACTTCAAAACAAAAACAAAACAAAAACGTGTTGCATTGTTGTCGTACAATATTTAGCACTGACACTGACAATAATTAATATTCATGAGACTGCGACTTTGCAGCCCCTCAGGATGGTTAAATTAATTATGCTAACAGGGTCATTTAACTGCTTTATTCAAAGCAAGCAATTCTCGTGCAATAAATGACACAATAATTACGCACACAATCTAACAAGAGGACAGTGACAAGTGGAGGAGTGACACACTCATCTCCATAAAGTACAAAGAACACATTTATACGCACGCACACACACAACAAACAAAGAAAAAAAAGTAAAATCTGTACAGGCAAGATGAAAGAATAACAAAAACCACCTAACGGCTCTACATCCGCTGCAGCTTTTCTCTTTATGAGTAGTAAATATGATTTGTTACCACGTGTTATTATTTAGCGTTATTCATCTTCTCTGTCAGTGCACACAGAGGGGTAATAGAAATGCCAGCAAGGTGGCTGATTTACTTAGTAAAATTTTCATCTCAAGGCTTGCAAGGCATGATTGGAGTCTGAGAGTAACGGGAAATCATGCATTATGTAGGCGAATCTGACACGACCTTGAGACTTCTCAGCACAGACCATATATTACCATCAGAGCGACCTTCCCATCCCGAAGATACATCTGATGTGTTTAAGGCTGTTTTACAATGCATTAGGAGGGCTTTACATGTGCTGAGCTCACTTTATTTGCTCATACATTTCACAGGAAGAGTTTAGTGTCAGGCTGATGGGGACCATTCACAGTGACTGAGTCACTTGTCGAGACAAATGAGCCCGTGAAAACAGGCAGAGGCGGTGGATAATAAGCATTTCAAAGCAAATTCCCCACTTTTCACTTTTTGTTTCCCTCCACTATAGAGCACATTTACTATTCAGTGAACCCTTGCTGATTCCAGCTCATCATGTATTCTCACCTGCCGCGATTGATTGACCTGCATCTTGAAGACAGAGAATGGATGTAATTTTTCCCACCAAGTGATGGGGGGTCAGGATCAATATTCTCACTGTTGGTTAAGCTTTTGCAACCTTTAGAATATCATCTCCAATCGATCTCTCTCACATAATTGTCTGCGTTTTCAAATCAAGTATTTTTTTTTTGTCTTTTGTGCATGCCAATGACATTTGAAATGCCTCCCGGTCACACGGTCACTATATGACCCGACAAAATACCCAAGGTAAAGGGCACAAAACAGATTCATTAGCATGTTATATTTATTGTCCATATCTCCCACTTTCTACTTTTCGCCCCTGTGCTATAAACATGTGGTGTGAGTGAGGCCATGTTGTATTTCCATATAAAAAGCCCCCTAATTACAGGGGGGACGGGGGGTGAAGATGGTTGTCCCTCTTATCAGAGGAAATGATAAGGGAGTACCAGGCCAGTGAAAGAACAGAGTCCATTTTGATATAATTGGCAGTGGAATTATTTATGACATTAATTGCCACATTATCGACTGGCTGTCAGCTCCTGTGTCAGTCTGTCCATCTTTCTTAGCAGAAAGAGCCAACTCAGCCTGCTGCCCACTGACAAGCTAATTACTACAGCACAACCCTGAATGACAAATGTTACTCATCTAAGACTGGGCCCGGAAATAAGGGCTACCCCACCCCCCCTCTTCGGCTTCTTTGGATCGAGTGAGACAGCAGTGTGCTGCCAAATGTCTTCAGGTGCAGGAGTGAAAGAGTTTGCTTGTCACAGAGAGGGAGAGAGAGAGAGAGAGAGGACGAGGAGGGAGGGAGAGTTTTCTAGAGCCAGGGGGACAGTTAAATCTAAATCTCACCCCATCCTGTTTGCTGCTCTGCTATCAGTGGCCAGTTGTCACTCATAAAGACAAGTCCTTTTTTTCTCCTTCTGCCTTCTTGTAAATTTGCATTAGCTCATGCCAATCAGTCATCGGGCTGTGGGCAGATGTGTAGTGACGGGGTGATTGGTCCTTAGTTCTTCTGACAGTGAGTCACACACTCTGTGCCTTTTGGGGAGGTGAATCGTACTGTGCCACCAATGTAATATAGAGCTCGGAGATTTTACAATATTTAAATACATTTTAACATACATTTAAATCTGAAATTGTTGCAATATTGAGTCACTATTACTGTACAAAATTATATATAAATGTATGTACTATACTTTTTTGCAGTTAGAATACAAGAAGTCATTGTACTTTACCACTGGGTGTTAACAAGAAAGTAAACAAGACATTTACTTTTAATATTTCAAAACATAATTGAAACAAATTTTTCATAGATATTGTTAAAACTGTCTCACCATCTTCATTAAATCGTTTTTTTTTTAATAACATCTATACTATATACATTTTGTCCCCTTTTCCACTGTGAATGCATTACACACTCAAACCTGATTATAATTAGTATGCAGTATGAAGTCAATTTAAGATTTACACTTTTACTAAATGCAGTTTTCAAATAGTATTTGGTTTTATTATGTTTACACTGTTTAAACTCACATTTAATTTCTAAAATATTGAAAATTAAAAGCAAGAGGAAATATTCACTACAGATACTGTGCACATACATCCAGCTGTGGTTCACACAAGCATGGATACACACTGACAATATGTAGGTACAGAGTTATACCTTCTTTTTGAGTACACCCCCACACACACACACAGGCTAGCAGAGGAGCCTGCAGGGCTACTAAAGCAGAATGTCACTGATCTGCACTGATGAAGTGGCGTGCCATTTGTTCAGCCAGGAAGTTCCCAAGGAGCAGCAGTTGTGACAGAGATGAGGGTCAAGGAGTGCATTGCCTACAGGTAGATCTGTGGATCATACCTTAATTAATCTACTGTCCGTGATGCCAGGCATCCCATTCATCCCCTCGCATGCACAAAGGCGCATGTCAAGCATATGTCAACCCGCTCTGGCACTCTCCGCCCATCCCATAATGCAGTTTGTGTTGGTGTGGCAGCTCGGGATGCGTCCCTGACGAGGATAGGAAGTGACACACACCAAACTCGGTGTGTCCCCCAGCCAGCTCCGGTGGCTCGGGGCCTGTCAATTCCAGCTCCGTCAGTGGCACTGGCTCAATGGCAGTGCCTGTGACACATGTCACAAAGTTTTAAATGTCTGCTCTTTTCAGCAGGATGGCTGGGCGCGCGCCGCAGCCAGGGGAAGGATGACATTTTGTGTCGTGCGGGGGGGAACTTGTTGTGGCTCCCCTCTTCCTGCCTCCTCCGGCTGTCAGCCCCAGTTTCCTCTGAGCATATCAAAACACAGACAAATAAACCTTGTCATTTTGAAACGCCGGCACTAGTGACCAGGCTCCTGAACGGCATGTCAGCTGGAATATGGTCACACAGTCCTGTAGGAAGTGGTGTATAAGCACATGCAAGCAAGCACGCATACTCTCACATGCACAGTCTTGTAAACCATCACAAATGTTTGAGCTAATAGAAATAAGAAATAAACAGATACAGACACAGTGAACAAACATTGCATGAGGCTATCTCTGACCTTTCCTTCATGTTTGTGGATGATTGACGCACTAGACTGAAGCTCATCATGGCTTCTTTCAAAGCTTCTCCTCTCTATCTCATCAACTACTTCACCTCTAAAGAAGTAGGTAATGTAATCTCTGCGCCTCATGACTTGACATGAGGTTTGTCAGTCAGGAACATCTTTGTAATGATGAGTAACACAGGGCTATTAAAACATTGATTGGCTCTATATGATTTATACAGGAAAAAATATTAATGTGATGGACATTTGATCATTAGGAAACCGTATTGTGGTGACAGAAGGAATTAATGTGAAAGCACCACAATAAGCTCTACATCAAATTGACAAGAGACTCATGTTAAGTTAAACCCATTTAATCACTTGAAGACATCCAGCTAATATAATTTCACATCAGATCAGCTACATTACATCATTCATTCATCACAGAATTTCACATTAGACGCTTGCCTGGAGAAATAAAAAATAAGATCTTAAAACCTGGCAGCACTTTACCATGGGTTGTTGTGAAAAGTATTACAAACCACCACAGACACATTCATTGTAAAACCATGATGACTGTTGAAGTATTATAAAATGAAAACACTTAAAAAACAATGCATTTGAACAAATTTCGGGTGACTGTCCTTTCAATATAACATTAAATCTTTTTCTGAAAATTATGTATTATAGTTTGTTCACAACTGAACACAATGGAATGCAAATAATAAAAGGAATATTTCAGCATGAAGTAGTTAACTGGCTGAAGACAGTGGGACAGTACAATAACTTAAGTTTCTGGCACCATAATAGATAATGACACACCTGAAATGCACACTTGGTTACAACTCTGTTCTTCGTTAAGGCCGATAGTGGAATGAGTTTGACTTTAAAAGCTGGATTTGACAAGGCTTTTCAAAGCTTTTCTATACTTGCAACACACACTGGCCAAACCATTGCTCAAATATCAGATATATGTCTGACTTTTAAAAACAATTCCTCTTTCCTTTTTCAGATAAAACAAATTCAGTAAAATTCATTCAAATAAAAGAAGGAAAAGCAAACAAAACAAGACTGATCATGCCTCAAGTTCAGACTGAAAATCTTCTAAGTGTTTAACCAGGCTGTGTAAACCTTGTTCTGTCAAACTCTTTGCAGTGTCTTAATGTTTTAAACAGCAGTAATGTGTGTGTGGGTGTGTGTGTGTGAGTGTGTGTGTAAAAGAGAGAGCGAAAGAGGGAAACAGTGAGAGAGAGAGAGAGAGAGAGAGAGAGAGAGAGAGAGAGAGAGAGAGAGAGAGAGAGATGAGTCTGTGTCAGGCCCCAGGTGTGTGACCGTCACCCCCTTCACCCTTGATTAGTGGCGGTAGTGGATGGGTGATCCATCATGGCTGTCAAAGAAAAGGATGCAATTGGCTGGGTCTGTTTGTCACTGACTGTGTGTAAGAGAACGAGAGAGAGAGAGAGAGACTGTCCTTTTGCGTGTGTCGGTGTGCGTGTGTCTGTAGTTGTGCGGTTTCTGATGCTTAGAGGCAATCATGTCAGTGGGAGTGTCATCTCTGACTCTGACTCCGAGCTGGAAACAGGGAGGCAGAAGCAGACCAAGCTCAGCAGAGGAGGCCATAACTATGGGGCTGGAATATGATCTTTGGAAGGAAAAAAAAACAAAACATTCTCCTTACATAACCATGACAGCATATTTTGATAAAGTTTA
The DNA here is from genome assembly GCF_002814215.2 of Seriola lalandi dorsalis. Classification (NCBI taxonomy): domain Eukaryota; kingdom Metazoa; phylum Chordata; class Actinopteri; order Carangiformes; family Carangidae; genus Seriola; species Seriola lalandi. The sequence continues at coordinate 1,107,928 of NW_019525385.1, read as the reverse complement.
AATCTCTTTCCAGTGGGAGATGAGGTGACTCAATATCACCAGTGCTTTTAATAAATAAGACATGGGGGTGATCATCTTTCCTTGTTAACACTCATTGTCATTCATGTCCCTCTTTATGCCTGACCAGCTGTCCATCAGAGTTGGTCGTTTCGGATGAATCTGTTGCCTTCTGAGTGCTTGCCATAGTAGACGTAGCGGCACTTGGCGAATACCCCTAAAAACACAAAGAGAGAAAGTCAGGTGAAGTGTGGGAGAATAACAAAACATTCATTATCAAAAAGTGAGGAAAAAATACACTGTAATGTACTTGCCCTCTTTTATAGCATTTAGCATTTGTGACTGGATTTACACTATCTCTTGGAATATTTCCAAGTCAAGTGCCAGTCACACAGACTCCCCTCTTGGCATTCACCAATCAATAATTTTTTGATCATAAGAATTTGAGCCACATTCACATATACAGTTGCACTGCTTGAGTTATAGATGAACACGATTGGTTCCCAACCTGTGGGACAAGACCTTCCGTAACTTAAAACCCAGCAGAGTCATTAAAGCTTATTTGGATCTGATCATATACCGCAGGAAGTATAGAAACTAATTACAAAGTAGCCAAAATCCTCCATTACAAACTGGGTCTAATAACAGCTGCATCTCAAGTAAGACTGCGAGGAAAGACGATAAACGGGTGTAAAAAGTTCAGTCAAAACAAGGCTTAACATTTTATGAGGTAGTAAATGCATTCAATGTGTTTATTGGACCTTAAGGACACGGACGATAAGTTTTAGTGAGAAAACACTGAATGTAAACAAAACCTTGTTTGTTTACTGTCGTGCAAAAACTCCACAGGGTAGCTTTAAATGGCAGCACTGAGCAGGGTCTGGGTCTGCTCCTTGTAAGGGGATGAGAGGTGTTGCTGGGAAGGATGAGCATCTTGTTTCACAGAAAAGACCAGGGTGGCCTCGGGGCAAAGTCCTGACAGTAACAAGCTCACAGCCACCCATGTACACTCACACAGACACATACACGAGCACACACCGAACCATCAGAGCGAGCAATTATTCAACTATCAGCTGGCAGGGGTGTGGTATGTCCATGTGTACTTGTGTATGGGCATGTAATAGGCTAATAAAACACACTAGATAGTACTGATCAATTTTGGAGTTGAGAACTCGCTACTGTCTATCATTTATGCGGCCTCGTGCCAAGGTACCACTCTTTCAATCATGTTTTGTTTGATTTGTTTCTTAAAAAAAACCTGATGGAGAGCAGCCTGAAGCTTTGGAGAGGACTCTGACTCTCTCTCCTATTATCACCAGTGAATGAGGGGAAACAAAGTCTAATTACAATATTCTCCTGCAGAATTGAGATTAAACTACTGAAAAGAGTCATAATAGCCAGGAAAGTAAAATGGAAGTCAGTAAAAGTCCATATGCAGTTTCAGTTCATCCCAACAAAGTCAAATATGTTCAATTAGCCAATCAAAGAGGTTCATATATGTCTTGTACCTGTTTTACATTACGAACAGTGTAAATTCAGCAAAGGTAAGCATTTGGAATTACAGTTGCACAAATCATTTAGCCAGAATTGGGGCTGGAGGAAGAAGCCACATGCCATCTATGCACCTTCATCTGTGAGGATGAATCCAAGATGGCCTGCAGTACTCGCTTGTTGTAATGAGAGGTGCTGCCATACAGGGTGAGGGCTGCCCACCGCTCTGTGGATGGTCTGCTCTGACTCTGATGTCACAGCGCTCCCACTGCCACTTGATGAATGTGGCGGGTTGTGGCTAGGTGTCACCTCTCGCCAAATGAGGCAAGGACAAGTGGCATTAGTGCTGTCAATGATCCTCTGACAGGAGAATAGATACAGCTTTCACCAGGCTTTTTAAATAGACATCAAGTGCATTATAGGAGGAGGGGGGCCAGGCTAGAGACAGGGCAGGAGAGGAGAGACTTATGGGAGAGGCGTCGTGGCAGAGGGATGAGGGGTGCTCCAAGCGCTAAGTCCAATCACATAATCCAAAGAGACATTGTCAAGGGCGGGGAGAGAATGGCAACTAAGTGACAGAAAGCAGAGACGGGGACAGAGATACTGGTGCCATATTAGTGCCAAGCATATTCTGATGCCACCCTCAATTCTAACCAAACCTGACACATCGCTCTCTTTACCCCACTCTCTCTGACTCTTCAAAGTAGGCTCTACCAAGTCACACATGCGTGCACACACACACACTCGCACACACTAGCGCACATATACAGTACGAAGACGAAGACGAACACACAAACACACACACCAGTCCCTCGCAGCAGTAGTGGGTGTTCTGTCAGGCGGAGGAGCAGTACAGCAGCAGCAGCAGCAGCAGCAGCAGCCCACAGGCCCGAGGACAAGCTCAGTCAATCTAAATCTGGACTTTGTAGTGGAGCAGTGCTCATTTCCCCTCATAGCCCAGCTACTTGAGGTGATCCAAACACTGAAGTGTGAGGAGCTGTCACCTCCAATAAAATCCGGGACCAGCTCCATGCCTGCCTGCTCCTCCGGTGTGTGAGGGGTACATATACATGTGTGTTTGTGCTTCTCTGACAGTGAGGATGTTGGGGCAGGGGTGAAGGGGGTGGGGATGAATTCCAGCTGCCGTGATTTGCCTGGGGATATAGGTGCCACGGCTGGAGACTGGGCTTGACACCACAGGACTTGGGGTGTCTCACAGCGCTCTGATCACATGGGTGCTGAGGCCTTTCACATATTCACAGCTTACCCGGCGAGAAACTCACTCTCTCCAGGAGTGGGGCCCTTAAAGAGATTACCCATTGAGGTACCAGAACCATGGCTCCTATAAGACATTACCTAGAGGGGATATATTTGTAGGTTGCAACCAAAGCCTTTCAGAGATAACCTTCACAGATGAAGGAACTGAAGCTAAAGGCCCCCCAAGCCTTCACACTCTGCTGATCTCGTCACTAGCCCGTGGGGACTGAGAAGGATTGGAGGGAGCACATTCTGTGATCCTCCAGCACCAATCAGAAAGCTCTGGACGATGTGTGACCTGTGACTCTCCAACAGCGCTTAAAAAAGAAGAAAGAAAAAAAAAGAAGCTACATCTGTGATCGAGGGAGGAGAGGAGGAGTAAATTAAGGGAAAGTGTAGAACAAAGCACAGGGATGAGGTCTGCTTCCCAGGGGGGTGAAAGAGTATGAATGTGTCTCTTAATTTTCTGTGCAACCTGGCTCAAGCTCTGGCTACATTTCAGCATTACATTAAGCAGTGTTTTTTATGCATAAACACATTCCAGTTTGCTGCCTTCCCTTCACAGCGAGAGCTTGCTCTTATTACGGGAGAAACCAGGAGAAAGATGGGGTGGTTGGAGACAGAGAAGGGAATAACTAAGCCAAACTCACTCTTACATAACGTGCTCTCAGGGCACGCTCACGCCTGTGGGGTTCCACCTGATGAACTGATACTTAATAACGAGTGGTACAGTGCCAAACCCAGTAGTCTACAATATCCTCTGTGTATCCTAAGCCATGGATGAGCACACTTGAATCAACACCCACACTCTCAACCATATACACATTATCACAAACCCATACACACTTTGATGTCGAGCACACAAACACAGCACACAGTAAGAACAGTGGGAGCAGCCATTGAAGTGACAGATTAACAAAGTGATGTGGAGGCTAATGCTTCCATCATGCCCTGGCGGAGGAACAATCAGGCCTTTGTTCTGCAGGTGTCACGCGGCACCTTGTTGTTTTTAAGGGGAGTAGCTAACCCTCTTGTCTTTATTAAAGGGCGGTACAGTCGGTATCTTGTATCTTCCTCTTGGTGAATGCGGCAGTGTAGGTTCATCGTCAGACAGTCTGGTCGTTTCAGAGCTGATTACCCAGAGCATGTGTCCTCTCTACAGGGGCTTGATGGGCCATTCTGCCACTGTGCTTACTGTGAGTAAGCTAGCTGTAGAAAGCCTCCTATGTACAGTGGTCCAATATCAAATCAACACATATGGTAAGAAAAAGCTTTTTGTGGACATATCGTTCTTCCATATCAACTATAATCAATAAGGTGCAACTGGTGATACTTTATTGCCTTGTTGCACAAAATGACCGTAACACATAAACAGAGGTTTACAAGTGCTGTTGATCAATACAGTATCAGTCACTCAGTGCTCTGGCTGCAGCACTCAAGCTCATGCTCTTGGTTATGGTGGACAAACTCATTTACAAAGATATTCAAATTTGTGAAGAGACACTGCTCCTTGAACTGCCAGATTTATCTCTGCTAAAAATGCATTTCCACTGGATGGTCCTATCTTTTTCCAAGCTAGCATCTGTTTCACTATAGCTTCAGCTCCACAGTGTATGTGGAGTGTTTTTTTTTTATTGAGGGGTTCTTTCATGTTTTTCTGGGAAGCTGAAATGTCAGTGTGTAAGTTCATATGAGGAGAACATCAATTACCAGTAATAGCAGATTGGAGGGATGGAAGTGAGAGTGAGGAAAGTTAGGCCCTGATAGGGATTGGAGTTCTGCCACCTAAACTGAAACTGACGGGTCACAACAAACTGTTTCTGCTTCCATTTGCATCATGTGTTGCGAACAGATCCACCTGGAGGCATTGCCAAAGACAGTGTAGACACTGTGTTGCACTAGCCCAGCAAGTAAATGCCTAGTAACAGATGTTAGGCAAAATACTGTATACCTTTGAGTCTCACGTCTGGTTTAAGTTTCCAGTTTTGCTGTTCAAGTCAGGTTCTGTCAGTCAGCCACAAAGATGTGGGCATGAGCCAGATTCTGAGCCATGCCAGCTCCACACAGCAATAAACAGTATATAGCTAATACATTCATTTAGAATACAGCTCTAGAGCTATAGCTCACCAGGGAACATCTTTTCATATATATGCTTTGACTGTGGGTTATGGAGATCCGCAATAATAATAACAATGATCATATCTTTGGGGTGTCGACACTAAAATCGGACAGTGGCCTACTGTACTCTGCCACTGGTAGTGTATGGGGTGCTAGTCAGGTAGTCAGATTTCCTGCAGTAAAATGTTGAACATCCCACATTTGTTTATCAAGTGAAGACAAGTTTTTGGGTTACTTATTAAAATGAATCTCACATACTACAACTAGGGCCTCTTTTTGTGGAGATTACTTGTCCATATCAACACACATTCTGCTGCAAACCTCATTTAATCAGCTCACATACAACTGCGTATGCAGGCACACACACACTTGCAATGGAGAGAAAGAGAGAGAATCAGAGAGAGGAGGGAGATGGAGTGGGTTTAATGATTGTTCCCTGCATACAATCAGCTTGACTCTTTTCAAGGGCCATCAATATGTCACAGAAAGACACATCCGACGGATGTAGCTTTTAACATCAAGGTTATCTATTCTCGGCATGAATCCACTCCCTCCACTCCTAGTTTCTCGTCCTGTCTCCTTTTCACATCTATCCTCCCCTCTCGTCTCAAATGCTTCCACTCAGTCTTTCTCCTCCTCTATACTCTTCACTCTGTTATTTGCTCTCTTTGATTCCTCTCTTTCACCCTCTGATTCCTCTTGTTTGCTGTATTTTTTGCTTCCTCTCCTTTTCTGTCACACCCTACAGGGTGGCCACTTAGCCAACAATTTCATCAGTCCTGCCATCCATTATGGAAAAAAGAATGCAATGAGAAAAAAACAATTAACAAGACAATTACACTTTCTGTATTATCTCTAAGGGTTGAAATAACACT
>NW_019525385.1:969610-1102170 GCF_002814215.2 Seriola lalandi dorsalis | reverse complement strand
GGTGGGGGGGGTGGTGGTCAGACGGAGCTGGGGGGAGGCATCCATAAGAGTTGGTGTGATAGTGACTTATGAGCTTGGGGCATAGGCTGCTGTGAGCCAGGGCTATTATTGTGGACACGATCCATCTCCGGCTGTCCTTTTATCAGTTCAGCCCAACGTCATGAGATGGAGTCACCATCTCCTCTCTACAGGGAAGCCTGCAGATAGATAACCCTCCTGCGTCCCATAAACCAACAGCCAGTGGACTGCGAATCAGCCTACTGAGAGGTGGGCTGGCACACACAGCACAGTGCCATGGAGAGAAATGGAATTGTTTCACTTAGTGCTGGTATGCTGGATATGTGTATCAGTGTGCGAGCATTTTCTAATTTGTATATTTTTCTTAGAAGTACTTGTGAAAGGTTTCCAAAGATGAAACGATAAACAGTGATGGTACCAAGCAACTCGGGGGCCAGTACATCCAGATTAAGCCTCTTATCAAATATGGGAATATGAATTTGCCCCGTGTTTGATTTCACAGAGTCAATATAGTGGAGTTTAATCAAATGCCCAATGAAATCAATTATGAAACTAGCTGGCCTCAATTTTGCCAGAAGATGACAGCAGGAATGGCTGTATTCACACAGGACATATTCACTCCAGAAATATATTTCTATACACCACTGAGCCTCTTCTCAACAGTACAGAAATATGGAAATGCACAGTAAAAAATGTCTGTACTTACTTTGTTCTCCAGCAGGCAAAGCAAACAACATCTAAAGCTTCCCGCATGTTGTCTTTTGTTAAAACAAAGTCAGTTCAATGTACTTTTCCTCGCTCAGGATCGGCAAAATCAGTTGAAAAGATTTCTTCAGTGTGATTCGTATGTATCGAGCTGAAAAAAAAAAAAAAAAAAAAAAAAAAAAAAAATCACACTGCTTTGTGTGAGTAATCCTTACTAGGAAAAAGGACCACAGTGGTTGCTCCAGGCGAGACACAACAACTACTGTGCCTATTGATCTAAAAAGCTTTTTTCTACTAGTGTCTTGACAAATTTTCTATCACTTGATTCATCAAACTTTTGCTTCGTTTTCTATTGTTTTGTCTTTTTTTAACCTGAAAACTGAGTGTGCTATGTTTTTTAATTTGTTTAAAAAAAAAAAAAGGCTTCACATATTTATTATATTATCGTCAATAACAGAGAAAGCATGATTTATTTATCAGTTTATTTCTACTGTCATGTGATACTTAATTTGTGCGATTTCCTTTTTCCCCCCATTACTATTTATACAAGTGACAAACTTGAAAGTTGAAAAGTTATGTTGGTATTTTGGCTGAATTTCTTCATTGTATTTTTTTTTAAATTTTATTTCCAGTCATTTGACAGGAAATTAACTCCCACACAATTACACATGTGGTGTTGTGTCAGTGTAAAGAGTCATACTGATTGTTAATAACTGCAAGAAAATGTAAGCGCAAACTACTGCTACAGTAATGTATGGGCTACAGTATGTAGCCTGTGTGTGTGGGAGTGAAGGAGAGAAACAGCACAATGAAGTGAGACAGAATGCCTCTTAAGTAAAACATATTGATGGCACCAACATGAGGACCATTTTATTATCATTTTTATGTGCAGTTCTCACAAAAGAAGTGAGGGCTTAATATGACATGTTGAAACTAAATCTATCTTCACTCCATCTTTACTCTACTAATAGACTCTTTTGTCAATTAGTTAACCATTTTAACAGCTGAGGTGTCACCGATCTCTCAGTCTCAAACAAAACTCCTGCATGTAACTTTGAGAATTTAAGTGACATTTGCCCTCTACCAATAAAAAATATTTAGTCCATTAAACATAAATACCTGTCATTATGATGCATGCCCTGGGCTCAGGCCTTCCCCATTCCCCTCCTGGCTGTTTACTGCGGCCAAACAACTGCAGTGCCTGCATGTTCTCAACTTCAGCGTATTGATTAAACTTTTAAATAGCTGCCATATAACCCTGGGACATCAGGAAGATTAATTTGCGTCAATGTTCATCTGTAATTCATTAGCCATTTATACTCTCCACATCCACACAGGCTATCAGGAAAATGCGCCCCATTTTTCACTGAGGCAGAGGCTGGGGAAAAGGCAGAGAGGAGGAGGGATGGAAGGAGGGCAGGAGAGACAGGAAGGAGGGGATTATACAGCCTAAAACACAAGGCGTATTCTTACAACCCAATAGTGCAATGCAAGGCATGTAGGACCGTAAAACATCCAGCAGAATGAAATACACACAGTACATGGTGCCATTTCATAGCAATATAAGGAAAGGTACCCACTATTAGCTATCAATAGCTGAAGTGATCATAATTTACAGTAACTGTCTTGGGTTAACAAGCCCCTTTAATGACATGCCTGCTGATCACACTGGAGAAAGAAAGCGTAACTGTTACTCTCTCTGCTGACATTTGATGAGGCTCTGACGTCAGACTTTCCAAACACCTCTCATCAGGCAGCCTGACATGTTGTATACTTCCTGTCAGTCAGTCAGTGGTTGATCTGTCACCCACTCAAACACAATGTTTCTCCACCAGACAGTATATACATATATTGGACCCTACTGCATACACACAGATGCACACACACACACACACACACATTTACACACTCAATATATATATATATATATATATATATATATATATGCTGTGTATATACACATATGTAGATGTACACACACAAATTCTTGAGCTTGAATTCATTGTGAGATATTGTATTTTTGCTTCTTTCATTAGGTGTTTGTTTTGTTGTTTTGACTGCATAGTTACATATGGAACCTTATATTGTTTGGGGCAAAAGAGTCCCAAACTGAGACTGAAAAAAAAAAGAGAGAAGAGATTTAGGAACTGTGTACATGACTCAAATAAAACAATGCACACACAAAAGGGCTAGAGTGCGCGCATGTGTGTGTATGGGAAATGGAGAGTTGAAAGATTTGCTATTGCCACAGGCTGATAGGCTGTCAGGGGAAGGTTGCTGGGTCATGGCTCAACCAGCCCTGATCAATACCAGGTTGATTTTGCCACATGATTCTCCTAAAGTGCAACAATAACATATTCTGTATGTTTTCATATGGTTCAGGAACTGAGAGCTACTGTTACAGGAGATGCTGTGATTGGGGTTGTTACTGACAAAATAAACAAAGAAATTTTATCAGCATAAAGGACAAAACACAGTCATTCATAAATAGGCATGCAACACTGTGCATACTGTATGCACCAGTTATGTTTTGAGCTTATCAGCAGCATTGGTTAATATATGAAAAATGACACTTCATCACTGTCAGTTCACTAAATGGCTGTAATCAAACACTGTAAATTGAGGATGGCATTATTCATTGATGGGTGAATTACAGTTATAACCAGATAAATGCCTATCAGTCTTTGTACTTTCAACTTATGAGGATGAGAAGGAAATTGAATTCTGGGGCATATAAATTTTGACTGAAAACAGATTACCGTTGTGGGGGGTCTAATGAAAAAAAAATGGTGAAATTAATTTCAGTGACATTTATTCCACATAGAGCTAGGAGAGAACACTGGTTACAGTAGCTCTGGAGTGTGGAGATAAGAGGAGGGTGGTTTGAGGCAGAGGACTCAGCCAGTTTACAAAGTCCTAAGTCCCCTTGGAACGCCTTTCTCAAGGCACCTACTATCATCTAGCAAACTCACTGACAACACACCCCTTGCATATGAAAAAAAAAAAAAACTCTCCTGTAAGCACAACAACAATAAGCTGGTTATTTACTGCCAGAGTTATTATTGAAGGGGTTCGTCTACCCTTAAGGACACATGAAACAACTAATGATGCCAGTAATCATAAGGGCTCATTTTCTCCATCAACATGTGGATCACAAATCACCACACACGCACAGCACACTTCCTGACACTGATCGATTGTGTTCGTCATTACACCCAGGGTTTCTAATTAAAACAAAAGCACAGATAAGTGGTTCAAACCTCTGACCGAAATAGAAAGAAAAAGTGAAAATCGCAATTAGAGGTTTGGCTGTGTTCGGTAATGGTGCCGTTAATAAGAGCGGCTGGTGAGTCACTCAATGAAGGTTTAATCACTGGGACAGGATTCAATAACAAAAGAGCATAATATTAATCACCAGAGAGTGATAACTTCACTGTTCATCTCTTTGACATTGGAGGAAGAGATGAATTAATGATGCTCTCCATCCGAACACATTAAATAATAATTATCAGGCAAAACAGCATGAAAGGGACTGCATAATGAACCCCATTGTCAGGTCAATTACAACCACATAAAACTGTTCAAACGGAAGTAGCTTGTTACTAGATAACCATACTAGAAAGGACAGCGGTGGCTTTAACAGTGGAAGGTGCTGCGCATTCAGTTTCTTCTGATATCAGCGCTTAAAATGCGTTGAGCATCTGAAATGTGGCTCACACTTAGAGGGCACCGAAAGTCCGTCTAGCCACACATGCCTACTGTAAAAAGCTAGAAGCGTTCAGCGAGGCATTCAGCGAGGAACACATTGAAAATCGGTATACCAAAAGATAAATGACATGACAATGACAGTGTTTTTCTGGCTCTAAAGCAATGTCAGTCGCTAAGTGCCATGTTAACTAAACTCAACTGCACAGACAATGATGGACTTCACGCATCGGTGGGTAAAATGGCACCTCGCTACCTGTCAGCGGCAATTTCCATCAAATCAAAGATGACCAGCAAATTTAGCCACGAGAGGAGCTGCTGCTGGAGTTTTACACATGCATATAAACACGCACACATAATATAGTCGCACTGTGCAGTAGTTTCTTCTTTTGTCACAACATTAAATTGACAATGGTTGTTTCATAAAGCTCTCGCCTTTGACTGAGCACCAGGCACATCAGGTTGTCCTCTACCTTGTCTTTTTGAGCTAGGCATCAATTACCGCATGGCTGCTACCACCCTGATACACTCTCTTAAACAAACAGCCTGGCAACCTCCAGCTTGACACATATCAATACTAGTCTGACGTCTTATTCCACAGTCTCCCTCCTCAAATCCTGGCTGGCCGCACCTGCCTGACTGCAGTGCCCAGAGTTGGCTGTACTCCTTCACACTTCCTTCCCCTGAAGACATCAAACACTTATTACTCCCCATTCTGGCCCTGCTAACTGACTGGCCTGTCTGGGCCACACGGGGACCCCATTATTAGAGTCATTTCAGTGCCCATCCTGATGCCTGTTAGGCAGTTCTCTACCTGGGGCTCCTGCTCCCTGCCTGCCCGACTGAGTGCCTGGCCAGCCAAACAGTGATTGGACATGACATGGTGACAGAAAACAGGGGAGAAGGGCAATAGAAATAAAAGAACAGAGATGGCAGAGTGAGGCGGACAGAGACGGGGAGAGAGGAAGGTGGGTATGTTAGCCAGGGCCCTTGTGGCGTAGGGTGTGCCCATCAACACGGATGAGCGTTAGCCAAGAGCCGCATGTCACAATGATGGAGGGGCTGGATCACTCACATCAGAGCTTCATCTGACTGGAAGATATCAATCTTCAGGCCTAATCCAAAAGGACATGGTAAAATATCCTTTAACATTGCTCTCCCACCCTGCCATTGTGTGTCCCTTGCTTCTGTCTCTCTTGCAGCTAAAAAACGTGCGTAACCTTCATTGCTGGACCTCAATCGACCACACTCATTTTCACATCCCATTTCCTCTGTCTCCACCACTGACAGTCAAATTATGATGGACAAAACTGTACCTTGACATATGGCATTTAGCACAATCTGTCACTATATGTGGCAAGAAAATAATAAAGAAAAAGAAGTGTAGATCACTACATATGTGCAATGTTGACATCAGGGATTCTACCTTCATGTTTTGAAACGGGGTACTGAGGAAAATCTCTGTGAAGTCAAGTCAAACAAATTTTATTGACACCACTTTTAACCGAAACATAAGTGTGTATTGCTCTGCATCACTGATGTGGTGAGCTAAAATAGTCATCTGGAAATAAAGTATTTGCACTGACAGATTTTGTCTGCAAATCTTCAGAAAGAGAGAATCATAATGTCTAGAATTTAAGACTCGAGTTTGGTTTATTTTTTTTGTTATTCGCGGTGGAGCATCTGGAAGTCGTAACAATGAGGCAATACACATGCACTGTATGTTTATTTGTCCATCTACTGTATACATATGTATATACACTGTGTGTGTACTCAATAACTACTACCTGTAATTCCAACAAATCCTGAATGGGTGTGTTATCATTTGGACAAGGCATAATGTAATAACTTTATCTATATATCTATATATATAGATATATATATCTATATATCTATATCTATATCTATATATATATATATATATATATGTGTGTGGAATGCAGTTGAAAATTTGCCAGTTGGCACATTCACAGAAATGTTGATTAAAGCATACGTTTCTTATTAATATACAATATGATTTTTTTTATTATAATATTTCAGTCAAGCATTATAAACAAATTTTAATTATTTGCAGAAAAAGTCTATACAGTAATGTAACAGTAAAGTGAGCATGCATTTAAATCAGCAAATACTGTAAAAATGAGGTTGAAGCAATGAAAAATGTATTCCTGGTGACATCACATGCTGCTTTAAATTATGGCTGTGTCAAATTACATGCCGTCATTTCCTGCCAGAATTTAAACTGATGAACACACAGTAGCCAATCAGGTGTGTGGCAGAGGTGATGATAGGTTTGTGTTGTGTGGAATATTTCATGCCCCTCTGGCCTCCCCTGTACCTCGTTCAGACGGATGGCTCCACTGTAACTCTACTTCTCTTAATTAATATGACATATCCCCTGTTCATATGCACAGAGTGAGAAAGGGGACAGCGAGATGAAGGTATGAGGGAATGATTAACAGTGGATCTGTCCCTCCTTGTGAGAAATGATCTTGCCTCCTCTGCTCTCCCCAGTGCTCCCTCCTCCTCTTCATTTCCGTCCTCTCTCACTCTCCCTTGTCCGTGTCTCTCTTTGGCTCACTTCATTTCTTTCTGCCCCCCCCCCCACTCTCTCTCTCTTTTCCCTTATCGCTCTCTCTCTCTTTCTCTCCCCTGCCCTTCTCCTCTCTTTTTCCCCCCTGACACTCTCGGACTGTCCTCAGCCCCCTGCACATCTCCTGACAGGTAGAATAATAACGCTCGTACATCACTACCCTGAAAAGTCCAATAACCTAAATCTTCACTTGCCACACACCCCGGGACTCAATTACTTTATTGACATGTAATCTTCATAAGGGGAGAAATATTGAGCATGTAAGGTCAGCCGGTTATGAAGACATATTATCATATTATCTGCATGAGGGTTGTAGGGGCTAGGACCTGACAAAGCTAATTATAATGGTACATGTTTCAGAGCTCAGAGCGTATTATCTGCTTGGCTGCTTGGTTGAGCCACAGCTGAGGTATAGAGGAGAAGGGGATGAGATTTCAAACCTAATAGGGGCTGGATGTCATCTCAGGGCATGGGAATTAATGAAGCCAAATATTATCGACTGCACATCACAGCACTAATATCCTTGATTTGTTCATTGTATTTGTCAGGATTACCTCGCCATAGTCTAATGGCTAACAGCATATCACAATACAAGCTGACCAGCAGGGTAATCTCTAAAACTCTACAATAACGAAAAAGCTATAACATCCCTTCAAGTATTGTGTAAAAAGTGCAAATAAGCTGTTTGTGCTGCAGCTTGAGCTGTTCCTCAGCCAAAATGTCACAGTGGGTTAGTGATGGCAGGAAGGACAGATGCCCATGGCTGTGTTATCGCTTCTCTCCCAAGGTTATCTTAATATCATCCTTTCAGCTCTTCTATTAAAATCTACTGCCTGCGACATAAAGCAAAACAATAACATGGATGATGGTACAATGTATTCTACAGTGGGTGTATTCTTATACAACAATGTATACACTTCAAAATCTATTTTTCTTCACCATAAGGGCATACTGCAAAGGAGAAAAAATATATAACCAGGCTTGTTATTTTAACCAGCAATACAAAGGGCACAAAAAAAACTGTTGGTTAGCCTTGAGACACTGCATCTCGGGGTCACTGTGCAAACAAGAAATCACACCGCCAGACATGTGCACATGTTCATTTCACTTTGTCCAACATTATGCCCTCTTCCCCTATCTTTGTTATCCAACTGTCCAAATGCTTAGTTCAGAATTGTAGGCGCAGAAGATGCCCTAAAATGGTGAAAAGCTGCCAAAGGTCATGTGTTAAGAGTTGTTAATGGTGTCAAATGGAGAGACATATTTTAGCTTTCTTTTGAGGCTCTCCAGGCACTCAACACTCCACAGAATGGACATTTTCTATTTACTTGCACTAAAATAATTGGTTTTCAAAGTTGTAGCTGTTGTAGAGTGTTTATGTTTGCCTGCAATTTTTTTTTATGAAACATGAATTCCAGCAACACTCAGGTCACACACTCAACAAATAGCACATGCTGTATACAAATGCATAATCAAGAAATTCCATCGTTTGGAGCAAATATGGTATGGTTTGATGGCTACCAATTCTGAAGGTTTAGTTTTGAATGCATGTTTGTCCTGAGGGAGGGGAATGAAACAAACAGCCTTTTAAATCACAACAATCTGGGGTAAATTCATGTGTTTGACCAAAATGACTCAGTCAATCCAATCAGCTTGCGCAGCAGCGACATAACATGCCAGGAACTATCTATGAATCAAATTATGATGGTGAAATAACTTGTCCGCTCATATTATCATGACAGAGAAACCTGCTCCGTCTGTTTAAATTGACTTAATCAGCAAATCAAAGTGACAGATTAAAAGGTTGTTTTGGACTTCCTAGCATTTCAGTGACCTCGCTCTATTCATTCTGGTCGAGCTGGAATGTTGATGCCAGTACAAGCCATACAAGACCTGCTACTTCCTGTAACCGAGGCTCCCCTTTATATCTTAAGAGAGATAAAATGCATGTCAGTTCAACAAAATAGCCCTGACACTCACATCCAGTTGGCCTTATGGACTTTAAGGCAGATCAGGACGAGCTGACCCACAGAATGTGCGACACTGAGTCTGTGTTTGATTCTGCTCGGACACTGTTCATTCACTTGAATAGTGTGAATCTGCAGGAAATACAAGCTCAGATCCATAGCACTGGAATCCCATCGTATGGGATAATGGCCTTCTCGTCTCTTTACAAGCAGCAAATCCAAACCAGGCTTTCACACAGCCCGATGCAATGAATAATCTAAATGGCACTTAATGTGAGCTATGCTGATACTCTGACAATAGTTTGTGTTCAGACATCACAGCTTAGTGTCTCCCAATTGTATATTGATGCCGAGGCAGTTGACAATAAATCACTGGATTCACCAGTGAGTGAGAAAACTGTTTAGACAATGGCCCAATGGAGCTTACCGTAATTGACAGATGGGTTCAGTTCTTTCCACCACAATAGCTTTGGAGCATTGAGGGTACCTGGGAATGAGTGTGTCAGGGTTTGTGAGTGTGCATGATGTTTCAGGACCCACAATACCACCAGAGTAACAGTGCCTGCAGTCATGCCCACACTGAATGTTTACACATGTTCATGTATTAGTAAATAGACCCACATTGTAGTAATTTACTAACATCTGCAGACTTGAATTGTTAGCTTGAAAAAATAACTTCTGGTTCAATACAATCTATTGTCAAACTCACTTGAGAATGTTTACAGAGGTTATCAAAACCCACGGGAAATTTCCAGGTATCCTAATTTCAACAGTATTATAAGAGAGTGATGCAATATGAAAGAAAAATCCAGCACACTGGACTTAGGGAATACCGCAACAATGATAGATGTACAGTCAGACTATCAAACAGGGTACAGTACAATAAACAGTAAAATTATGAACCAAAGTGCCTGTCATAGACATCCATTAAAATTAATGACTTCCTGGTTCAACATCGACCTACAATAACTTGGCCGTACTTTCCTGTACAGTGACAGTAATGATATAATGACCAACATGTCGGGGAAAGACATCGTCTAATGTAAAACACTAAAAGGTGTCTGTGGTAAGTCTATGTAAAGACCGTACACCTTAGTATGTCATCATCACAGCTTTGGCACATGGATCTTGTGCTTATGGCTTTATATATTGAGTTTATAGAAACTGTAGCGTAAACGGCCATTCATACGTAAGAAGTGGTTTCACATGGCATCTGTCTGCACAAACGCATCCATCTGCATGTTTGTCTTAATATACTTCACAACATGGTTAACCAGGGAGGGTAGTTGTTTCGGTTATTGCCACTGTTATTGCCTGTCCTCTAACAGGTCTCTGGATTCCACGTTATGCTGCTGAGTAAATGATCACTCGCAGCCCCTTTTCTCACAGCATATTAGTGATTCCATGGCATGTATAGCTCTGTTACGATCATGCCTGACAGAAAGGTTCAGTGATGTAGCACAGCTGTTAAGCCATGCAACATGCGTTGTCACCCAGCATGATAAACTAGCCACCGAGTGAAGTGGAGTCTAATTTGTTGGAGCCATTAACCAGACTAGCATTAAGGCATGTTTTCATCTTGAATGATTACTATGTGAAATCAGTTACCATAGAATTACGATCTACAGTCTACTCAAAATATAATTTATTAAAAACACCCTGATTAAGATATATGATCCTATATAAACCAACAAGACAAATATATTAGTACTATATCTAATTCTGTTAACTTGCTGTATCACACAATCTGAAATATGAGACATGTTGTATCTCTTTGTAAACATCCATGGCAATAAACAATAATTACAAATTTACAAGGACTTGGAGTCGGAACTTGTGGTCTGATCCTGTCCCTTTTAGCATGACAAGTTGTCCAGCATCTGTCAGCATGTTAGTAGCTATTCATCAGAATGAAGGGTAGCAAGCCCCCTCACACAGACTGACTCTGTCTGCCCACCAAGCAATTTGTTTCAAGGGGTACTGACACAGAAGAAAACTGGTGGACCCAACATCCATCCTGCTGTAAAAATATCCAAAACCATCTGGCAGCTGACCCCAATCCTAAATTACTATGATGGACTCCCACCTTTGCAAACCATGAAGGCTACAGAAACATGCCCCAACTTATGACTGAAAGTACGACCGGAAAGCACAGACCGCAACTCAGTTGTCTCTGAACCACAACTACTAATCATAGTGGAAAATGAATAGTAGTGTAGCTGCATTAGCAATACCAGAATATCAGAGCTGATTCTAGCAGCAAGACCTCTCCACTTTGTGTGATTTATGTTCTGCTACTTTCCTGAGAATGACCAGTGCAACTGGGAAGTAGACCAAGGTCCAGAGCACCAGCGGTATGTTTTTCCAAGAGGGCTGGGCCTGCTTGGCAGAAACTCATGTCCTTGTCTATCGGCCTGACACGTTTGGAGAAGCAGCCAACATATTGCTTCAAACTTATGTCTGTTTATGCCGGAGCAAGTTTTAATGGGTGAGTCCAGTAGGGTTTGTATCGTCATAAATAACAAAGGTTTGTCTGCAATGGTCACGCACTGTAAAGATTTAGGAGGCTACATATTTTCCTGCTGCTGAGAAAACTCTTCCAAAGATTGTAATCATCATATTTCAGTGGTGATGGATGAAGGAGTTCAAAAGTATGATCATAAGATTTCAGGCTCAGTGTTCAAAATGGCAAATGTTCATTATATCACATTAGTTTGTACAATGACTTAAGATTATTATCGTTCAGATAAATAATGTCTCATTTGATCTGTGAACTCTTCGTGGCATCCTAATGAAATTGCTTGGATCATTTCAGTCAAAACAACAGCATACTTTTAACTTGACTATGAAACGTCCCTTATTAAAGCAGAATATCATAGAAGGAAATATTTACTTTTATACTGATAGTCAGAGGAACTAACAAACAAATATCTTGGAATATAGCTCAGAAGCTGACAGTGCTATCTTTCTACTTTAAGTTTTTGCTGTATACGTCCAACATCACTTTAAGAACTCAAGACACTCAGGAGACTCTCTCAGCTACATCAAACGGCAAGGTAAAAACAATAGTGTCACTGACATTTCTCCAAACCCAGCACAAACAGAATTATTCACACACTGTGAGAGGAGTGTCATCCGATAACGGAGAGATAATGACACTTGGTGGAAGGCAGCTTTCTCAAAACAGTTTAGAGGTGGCATGTCAGGGTTCGGCAGTTAAGCCTGTCGTGGAAGCTGAGGAGGTTATCCTGGCATTTTAATCTAGCCTGCTTCTGAAGGAGAAAACGTAGAGGTGATTTCCAGGGCTAGTAATAACAACGACAGGCCTGCCTCCAAAAAGAGCTCTCATCACTTTGGATGCGGACAGTGCAGTGTTGTGTGAAGCCACGGTGAAGGATTGCAGGCCCAGTTTGCCTTGTCCCTTCTCCCCTCATCCATCTCCATAGGCCGGCTTTAATGGATATCCATGTTGCTGAGCCAATCCACTCCAGGGAGGAATAATATCACATCATCTGACTCAGATAAAGGAAATAGAGCCTGTCCTCATACATGGGGATGTGCTGTGATATGCAGCAGGAGCTACCTCACCAAAGAATAGATCAATGCGACTGTGACTTAATTTTCAGGTGCTTGTTGATTCAATGCGAGACTGGGTTTGAAAAATGTATCATGGAACAGGTAGCAATTACTGTCCTGTTTTTTTCTGTTAGAGTAGATGACAGACATCCCATATACAGGTGTGTGCACTGTCTACACATGCACCCACACACAGCAACACAATACTTTAGCATGGATACATATTGAAGAAATGTTTTGTGGTTTTAATTATTTGCTGGCTTTGTATTGTTACGTATGTATTATATACTATATACTAATATGTTGTTATATACTATTATTATTGTATTGTATTATTGTACCTCAAACTGTACTTAAGTATAGTACTTGAGTAAGTGTACTTAGTTTCTCTCTGCCACTGCAGTACAGTTTACATCCAGAAAAAATGTCTAAGTAGTGCCTTTTGGAGGAAAGTGTATGTTGATGCAAAGAAATAAGAGTCTTTTTGAGGTTTTAATTTTTGTGGCTGTATCGTGATTTACAGGGCAATATCGGAGATGGCAGCGAGACACCCAGTCATTAGAAACTAATCTTAAACACCTCCTCAGCTCACAAACTGGCAAACACTGCAAAGAAATAAAACCTTCATGCGGTGACAAGTGCTTGGGAAACATTTTTATGAACTCAGCACCCGGGAAGAAAGCCATGTCTTTACTTTGTCAATTCACCTCATAGAGTTTGGTGCTGAGACTCACTCAACACAAGCTCATGGCATATAGCTGGCAGGGAGATCTGTATATATCATTCTCTGTGACAATATTTCATCATCTGTCATTTCTCGATGTTGAACGCACGCATTGTCTATAGTTTATTATAAAGTTTACAGAAAGCAGCTCTGCAAAGGGTACTCTGGACGAGGAGGAGGAAAAGCTTACACTCTGCTCTTTCCATATGCCTCATTTTAGTTGTGTGGGAGCCAGCGCAAGTCTTTGTGTTTAAGAGTGATGTTTATCAGGGGACAGATCCTGCTGGTATAATCATTACGAGGCTGAGTGAAATGTCTTGCAGAGCACGTACATGTGTCTGATGGGAAACGTCAAAGGTGCTCTGTCTTTTCTCACCGAGCTCCAGAGAGGACATTTCCATGCTCATGGAACATGCCAAGGCAGTCCAAAGCAGAATGGGAAGATTATCAGCAGAAAGATGAGAGTTTTCATTCTAACTACAGAGTGACATCAAACAGAACTGAGGTATCACTCAAGATAAGCACGGAAAACAACTCGGGAGCAAAGAAACAGATGTCTGAGGTAATGTAGCAATTAATTTACCAAAAAAAAAAAAAAATCACCAAACCAATAGCACATGTATTTACTTAAAATAACAGGACTTCATGAAAAAGTATTCATATTCAGAACAGCATCTGAACCATGCGATTATAAATAATATAATCAGCTCTGGTTATTACACAAGCAACAATAAACAGACATTGGGGAACTGTATATCTGTTTTGACGCATTAACATTTTTAAAGCCGTCAAACTCACTTTTAGTTTTACTAAGTACGTTGCGCAAAGAACATTAAGTCATCAGTCAAACCAACAACCTTTCCCTTCATAATGACAACAGCTAAGTTTCAACACTCGCAGTTTAGTCATCCATTAGTCATGTATCCCATCCAGATGTCTGGTGGAGGGGAGGAGGGGAGGAGGAGATAGCAGCAGGTGTAGATCTCTCTGAGCCCAGCTGAGCTCTAAAAGGCAGTGCTTAGCACCCACAGCTCCGTCATCTGGCCTCTCCCCTGTCTCCACCAGCCTCTCGACAGCCCATTCCTCATCATTTACCCCTTTTTGGCAAAGCCCAGAGCCCTTCTAATGGGCCGCTCTGAATGCTTCCAGATGTTTGTTTATTTGTTGTGCAGCAACTGTAAAACAGTTTACTCTTAGTTTGGATCTGTTCCCGTTGCTCCATTTTTTTTTTGGTGTATGGGGGGAGGCTGAGGCAGCTAGGGGGAATGTAGCAGGAGTTGCAGTGCAGATCACCCCGACATGTAATGAAAGCGAACCGCCAAACAAATGTGAGGCGCCCCATGGGTGTCGTCAGGAAGGAGGTTGTTTTTTTTGGGGTTTTTTTCTTTTTTGCTTTGAAGGCTGCTTTACTCCTGGGATTTTAATAACAGTTGTGCACCATTTAAGATACATACATACAAAGTAGCTGGAAGCAGGCCCAGAACAACAACATTAAAAGGGCCCAGGGCTCATACTATAAGGCAGATTTCAGGCATTCTTCCTTGTCTGTTTACTCTGCTTGTACAAAGATATCCCTTTCATTTACTGCTGTCACTGCTGAGGGATGGCCTACTCAAATTTAATCTGATACCTGTTACTAGTGCCTGGCATATTTATTGAAATATACAGAGGAAATGAAAGGTATTTCATTAAAATCTCCTCTGTGCACATGGATATATCAATCAAGTCTGAAGCATCTTTTTTTTACATACTTCTGAACTACAGTTATAATTAGATCTATGAAATAAACTTGTGATTCTCACTTCAAAATGTGTCATCCTAAGAAAATGACAAGCTGGTAATAAATAACCCAGCACACTGTTTTGCATGCTGAAACGATAAGTCGTCATGGTAAGGAAACGCAATTTGTCATTGGCTGTGGCTTAATAGTATGATATAGGCCAGTCTTCATGAAGACACACAGTTGTTTAGGCCGGGACTCCATTTTGGACTGTTAGATTTAGACTTGAGTTGACAGTTGGACCAGCACTGAGAGTTAGAGCCAAGGTGACAGTAGTGGAGGATCCTCAGGCCCCTCTGCCAGACTATATACTCCACTCCACTCTGCGTCACGCCTTCACCAAGACACACTGGAGCCCCCAATATCCTCCTTCACTTTGTCTTTGTCTAGCTCGCTCTTATTTTAAGTCTCATTTTCTTTCCCTGTTTAACGCTGGTCCTCTTATTCCTCTCTCCTTTATCTTCCCCTCTGGTTCCGTCTATCAATTTGTTGTCAGATCTGGTCTATGGAATCTTGATTTAAATTTCTTTTCCACAACAGCACATCTTTCAACGCTCCTCCCTCCTCTCCCTCCTGCTCTTGTTTTGCTCTGTCTCCTCCAGGTTGACTCCTCCACCAACCAAGACAGAAGCTTATCCTGGAGTTCTGTCCTTGGTTTCCACCCTTCTCTCCCTGGGCAGTGACCTGCCAGTGCTGCCCTCCTATGGGAGCTCCTAGCTGCTGTAATTACCTCTGGCACCCAGGCTCTGGGGCTTCCACGCAGGTGACATGTTGGAGAGGGTGGGTGCAGAGGGCTGAAAGGAGGAAAGGGAGGTTCTTTCTGTACAGCCGACAGGGCTTTGTCAGAACTGGTGCTGATCTGCCTGCTACTGCAGGAGTCAGGATAAAACTATACAGCCTCCCCTTTTCCCCCATTAAAATAAGGCCACTTCATTAACCCTTAAAACAACTATTGTCTCTATCACATACTCTATAGTGCGTACTTAGAAACACTTTAGCTGCTTACCAAGGATGTAACAATTCATTATGGTCAGATTCTATATAATGTGAAAAAAGAAGTACTGCAGAAATAAGCAGTTGACAAAAGCCGACTATATAGTATCATCAAGGGACTTCACTTTTACGGCAGATGTTGAACAAAGCGTGTTATGAATTGTTTAAATTTATGATGTGTATAGAATCGAGTGTGTTGCATTGAACTACACAAAATCATGCACCATATTGTTTCACCTCTATTGTTTATATCCCGAATTTAACACAGTAAACACTCAATTGTTTGGAATTACTGTCGGAAACATTTTGTTTGTTGTCGCACTGCTTTTCCACAGCTTTGTTCTCTGTGAATGAGGAGTTACTGTGACCGTCTCCCACACATAAAGAAAACTCAAGTATGTTTAAGAAGTGTAAATAAAAGAAAAAAAAAAAAACAAAGAGCGAGGGTGGGGGATGGAGGCAGGGACATGAAGAGGAGGTGAAGGGCGAAGATGAGGGCTGTGTTATCTAAGACTGCAGTGCTGCTTCATAAAAATAACAAATGGAGACTGTCACTGCTGCTCAGATCTTAGAGGGAGGGGAAGATATTTCATGTGTCAGATCCCCTCACCTTTAAATGGACTGTTCTTAGCCAGGTCCGATTTTGACAAAGCATGGGGCTCTTTCTGTCCTCACATCCGGTGAGAGCTGCCACCGTCCAGGCTTTCGTGACATAGATATGTCCTTGGCGCCATAAATGGAGGTCTGTGGGCCGGGCGGGGGGTATGGGGTCGTCTACACTACTGTTTGTACTGTGAAAATGCTCACTGGTGATCGGTTGTACTTCCACAGTGGTGGACAACACAACCAACCCAAGTGTTTTGCATTGTGAAGACGGTGACAAATGTCTCAGGAGCTTATTTTGAAAAGCCTGACTCCAAAATAAACTCAGTCAGTCAGTCAGGCTAACTGAAGCCTGAATAGACAATAAACTGCACAATCAAGACAATAAAAAAGACAATCAAGCAATTTAAAATGGAGAAGACTCTGCTTGATAAATTTAGTTTCGTAAGACAGAATGTCAAAATACCCTCTCCTCTCAGTAATGTGTGAAATTTGATGGCCTGTTTTGTGTGTGAAATCATTTGTTAGCTTCATTTTCAATGCAATTATAATTCTTAGGATAAAATACAATAAAATGTATTTTGGTCATCCAAGGACACATGGCTTTTTACTAAAATACAAATGAGATAAGTTGCCTCCAATTAATTTAGAACATTAGATCTTTTTAATGAACGTGATAAGTTCTTTCTAAAGTGCAGTGTTTGATGTTAAGAAGCTGCTACACAATTACATCAACTGACGACACTGGGTCAATATGAGGCCTAATCAATGTTTCGTATCAACAGATCAAGGGGGCTTCATCTTGTATATGTTCTGCGTGCTCCCACGCATACATTCAGAACAGAGTTAACCTAGATTACTCAGATTTATTCCCACTATCAACACTTCACACAGATGAGATGAGATCAGTAAGAATAGATAGCATACTGTAACTTCAGCTTGGTCTCAAGTTCAATAGATTCCCACTCTCTGCAGACGTTAGGGTTATGACTTGTATTTACATAATCCATGGGCCTAGGTTTCGATTGAATCCATGGTAATATATTGTGCTGTTTATTTTTGAAGAATATCTGTACAGATGTATACACAAACCTCCTGAGTGAAAAGGTTATGAAGTCCAAAGGCCTTTCTATTTTCCTTACCTTTGTGGTTCCTGGCGTCTCTGGACCCTCGGGGTAGAGGAGTGTAGGGCAGTGGGTGACTCTCAGATCCAGCCTCATTACGTGGCTAGGAGAAAGGAGACACACAACTACGATGAATGTTTAGAGGAAAAAAACAGTTTGACGAGTTGACTGTGAGTGTCATAAATCCTTTGGGATTGGTACAGGAAATGTTGGAAATCCTGCTTCTGTTTTAACACATAATGTGGCAAGTCATGTTTTATTACTTCTCACGTGTCAGTCCTGGCTTGGATGATTTGATCTACTACCTGGTTAGGGAGGAGAGGTCTTAACCTTCACTCAGCCATGACCTCCCGCAGTGGTCATCTAAAGGGTAGACGTCACTCACTCTTAACAACCAAACATAGCACGGCTATGTGAGGGTACTCTGACAAATGGCATGAAATGACCTCTCTACACTGGCGCTAACAGAGGAAATACAATTTGCATTTTAAATACTTATCTCTGTTTAACTGGCTACCTTATTTAATGTCATAAAATTGACATGTGCAGATATTCCTGGCTGTGCAACTATTATGACCTGCTGATTGTAGAGGTTCATATTAAACGAGTGTGACAAATACTGCTTTGAGAGAAAGAGAAAACAGAGGCCCGAATCTCTGAGCATGTTCCCAAACAGGTCAAGAGTTTCTTGCATTGTTGTTCTTTCATGCACTTTCAAGGTCCAAAACATCCTCTTCCTTCCCTTAGCCTTTCAGCTAGCAGAGCAGGCACTTTATCATGACACAGCGATATCTGATGCCTTTGCAGAAATACTTTCCTTTCCTGCAGGAAGGAATTCACTGGGCCTTTAATCATAGCAAGAGACTCAACTGACAAATACATATTAGGGATGGTTTGGAGCTGCATTTTTCCCACTTTTATTGTTGTTCCTCTACATGCCCATGCATAACATTGAGAAATGGAATGGTCTGTGCTGTTAAATGGAACCATATTCTTCATGGGCAAAGAGAGCACAGTGAATTGAAAACGATCACATAATATGCTTTCAGATAGAATCTCTGAAAGGCATTAAGGTCTGCCCAGCATGTGTCTCATATTACACCAAAGAGGAAAAATGGCAAAATAAGCCTATTTTGAGACCTTACTACATATATGCTGGAGGACCATGCTTTTAAAAGAAAGAGCTTGGAATAGAAGTATTATTTTGACAGCAGATCTGCTGCTCTCAGCCTCTGGACTGGCTGAAACCTGTTAAAAATATCACAAATCCCTCCTTGATTGTAAGCTGTACTTGTATGGAATATGTAATACACGAAGTAAAACAACCTAAAACAAGAACATACTGTACTCAGGAAAAACTGACACCTCCTATTTGAGGAAAAACAATCAGGTACTGCCAAAATGGATGCTGCAATGGGCCAATGAGAGATCCTGAACCAAAATTATCCCCACTCATCCTATCTACAAATACCTTCCACTGATTTGCATTTTGCCATTTGCTTTTGAGGATAAAATTTATAATGGCTGTTAGAATGAACACACAAAGACAATTGTTATGAGCTGACAGAGCAACTCAGGCATTAAGAAAAGTATTGTGAACCCTCTCTATTTGATCTACCTCCATGCTCTTCTGAGCCTCCGTGGAGTTGCGCTCCTGCTTGCCTCATTTCCTGGCCTGCTTGAAAGATCACAAGCCTGGGCCTCTTCAGGCCTGCTTGGCCCCCAAAAGCCCCTTCTAATCCTGCTGCTTGCCCACAATTAATCTTCCTAGTTGCCACATTATTAACAGCACCACCCACAGACCATGTTAGGAGGGTGTTGGAGGAGTGGGAGGAGTGGGAGGAGTGCTGGGGTTAGCTTGATACAGGATAGAGTCTTGCACTGCCTTACACCCTGGTTTTGGTCCTATGGGACATCATTCACCTTGCTTTAAGTACAACCACCCACCCAGTCCTCATGCAATGTGTGATACCACTGGTTCACCTCCTCAGCATCATGCCTGCTCATCAAACACCCAAGCCGTTTGCCATCTGTGGTTGTCACTTTGTGTTCTACCCAGCATAACCATTTTACCCCACCCACAGAACATCAATCAGCTGGCTTCCCCATGTAGTGATCCTCCCTTTTTTTCAGACCTTTCTCCTTACCCCTCCACATGTGTACTCTTTCACTTTAGTCAATGACCCGTCCAGAGGAAGAGAAAGCAGCAAATGCTTATGATGAGAAAACATGTGGAACAAATGATGGGGAACATCAGGATTATCTTTTTTTTTTTTACACTTGCTTTCGGAGAACTAATGGAATGACGACTTTTTATCATTTTAATGCTTCATAGAAACAATCAAAATGCAAAGGAGAGCAGCAAGACTGTTGGTGCTTACAGAATGGCTATAACACCTCGCCTCACTAATACATGCATGACAGACCTACAGTATGTGATATTGTTAACATTTATGTTGTAAGAATAGCAGTTTAACTACTAGATAATAAATTGTTGGGGCTGTAGCGAAACTATTTCCTCCTGTTCTGGATTTATTGCAGAATCGAGAAGCTTTACATGTGCACAGCGCACAGTGCTTGATCATACAAATTTCAACTTCTAACAGTCTAGAACAACAAAAAACATAACTAGTGATTGTCTCACGATGTCCTCACACATCATATCCCTTTCATGTTTTCAAAACAAGCACTCCTTCTATGCTCCTACTCTCTTTATCCCCCATTTTTCTGTATCTTTTTCTGTGTCCCTCTTGTTTTCTCTAGTTGTACCTACACTGAACAGAGGGAGGTGCTGCTGTGTCGTCTATTTAAGATGCTCCTGGACCCCCTGTTTCCTCTCTCCCCCTCTCTCTCGGTCTCTCTGCTGTCCAGATTAGTCTGCTCATCAAGCTGAGCATTGTTTTAATTTGCTGGGCCTGGGGCATATGCTGAGTGTTCACATCATTATTGTCTCTGTGCAATGTGAGTTATCACCACAGCTTATGATAATGCGGCACAAATTTACAGGCTGGGGAGCACCGTGGATTCTGTGATAATACATGGTGGACAGAGGAGAGTGGAAAGAGGTAGAGAGAGAAATGAAGAGTGTGTGTGACTGTGTGAGAGAGAGAGAGAGAGAGAGAGAGAGAGACAGAAAAATGGGTGGTGGCAGAGAGAGGAAGCTCTGTTGGATGTCATTATGAAAGATGATTCCCGTACAGGATAATACATCACACCAGTGCTGTCTGTCTTCTCCTTTTCTGTGTTGTTATGCGAATAAATGCTGATAAACCCAGAGGCAATAGTGATTATTACTTCCAACATATCACCATGAGAGTGGGGAGCGGGAGGAGAGGGACAGGGGAGGGATGGAAAGACGGGAAAAGCAAAACACATGGAGCACATAACCACCTCCACAGTGAGGTTCCTGAAAACGTGAGACACCAGAAAGTGAGTCAGGGAAGGTTGACACATATCTAGGTGTTTTTCAGATGCAACTGCAACAAAGTTTACAAAGTTTTGCAAGTTTGGCTTGTGGCTTGATGGGTGTTATATTACAGTATATTACGGTGACTGATCTAGAAAGATTTCACTAGAATGTGATTATGATGTGTGGTGCCAAAGTATATAAACTATTTTGGACAATGTTACACTGCAGCCCGGCTCTGAGGTCTCACCCTTACCAGCTCATCCTGACACAGCTGGTTCCTGCCTCGCCTCACCTCACCTCCCTCCTTAAGACTGACCAGCAATACAATCTAATTACAGCCGCGCTACAGAGGGAGACCAGTGTAAACACCAGCCCTTTTTATCTCCTTATACATCTGGACAAGTAGACAAAGTGCTAAAAGGAAATAAATGTGGCCTGACAGCCACATCAAAGAGTTCAGCCAGAGGCTTACTGCTACTTAGGGCACAGGAATGTTGTTGCTAAGCATCAGCCCGCAACCTATCAGGGTGCAAAGAGGGTCCTGTCCTGCCTTAGAGAGGGAAAAGGGGAAAAGAGAGAACCGAAGAGGAGAGAGAGGGAGGAAGGGCGAGTGGGGGGGTGGGGGGTGGGGGCTGACATTGAGGGGAAGCTAGGGACTCAAGGAGATTTTTGTAGCTTAAAGCAATTGTTGGAAGAAACAAGCCTTCTGTTTTGTTTTCTCTTGACACCATTTCTGCTTTTTGTGCTTGCAAAAGACATGTATAAAAATGTCTTTTGATATGTTTTCTCTTTGGGTCTATATCAAAATATTTCTTTTGTGTCTGTGCATGGAACTTTTTTCACGTCTTGTCTCTGTAAACTGGTGCTGCTTTCTGATCATGTTAGAGATCAGAGGAGACACAACTTGTGAACTTATTTGAGTCAACATTTAATGCTGGCATGACACGTTTATCTCTTCACTAGATAGAATTTTTTATGATTCATGTCTCGTACTTCTGAAGTTAGGGGTTACGAACAATACAACACTTTCAGAAATAAACAATGAAAAACAAATAAGCAGTACCAGCTTGCAGCGTCTTACAGCATGTAATGGCAATGATGAAATGAGAAACGCTCTAATTCATTACCAGAGATTGAATCCAGCCCTGATTTTTATTCATACTACTTTTGTGCATAATTCAGAGTGTTTTCAAACAGAATCCTATATTTTGTGTATTAATACATAAAATATCATATTTGTATATTATTATATAGCCATAAAAGGTTAGGATGGTTGAGGTAAAATGCATATTTTTCCAGCAACAAGCACAAGTGGCACAGTATAAAGGTACAGCAGTGGTATATTAATTCAGATCTTTTCTGTCTTTGTGTCGGACCTTAATGATTGTGGCTTAGGGAACAGGGAAAAGATTATAATGTGTTTTAAATGCGGTTGTGTGCGTGAAACTTATTAATTCTGTTTTTCTTAGGTAATGGCAAAGGGAAGAGCGTTTGATGTAATGGTGCCTATACTTGTGGGTAGTGCGGCAGTCTTTTGCTCAGCAGGAAGACTGCTGAGCGTGTGTTTAATGATTTACCAGTTCTACTCCAATGAACTTGCTCTGAGTAAATGTATCATATGATCACTGATCACAAGAGCAACCGTTGTGAGGTTTCGCTCGGGGCACGAGGCACACGGAGCGAACCAGCAACAGTGAACACCGCCGTTTTGTGTACAGCTAAGCGTCAGACAGGCAAAGGTTGAGTGCTTGCTGGACGTTAATCATCCATAGCGATGACTCATAGATGGTAATAAGGCTGTGTTTGTTTTTAGGTTGGAATTTAAAAAAGCCACTCGACCTTTTGTTTGAGTGTCTTGCAGAATAAGTGTAGGTGATTTAAAGCTGAATTGTAAGCCTACATTACAGGTATGCAGTACAATTAGCTTGAGGCTATTTCTTATTTTGGTCTAGTATGACCTTTCCGTGGGTACTCCTTCTAAAGCTACAAAGTTACAAAGACAAAAAAAGAGAAAAAAAAACTGAATGTTGTATATCTTAGTTAAAACAATGATTAAATGTCTTATTTAAACTTTTACACAGAGCATAACTGATTGTTTTATATATTTTCAGAAGGGCACAAATTCTTTTATCTCTAAAACAGGAGAAAAAAAGAAATATGTGAATGTTCTGATATACCTGTGACAAAAATAATTTTTTGTGTTTTGCCTTATTTAACTGGTGTGAAATGAAATATTTTCATCTTTCCTTGTTTAAGCCAAGCTACACAAACACACACGCATACACAAAACCACAGCAACTCAGGAGTGTGACATATCATGAGGTTTTCTGTTCCGATTAAGGGCTGTAGCTAACGTCAGGGCTGTTTTCTAGAGTGTAGGATGTTTAATAATTGAAGACTCTGGGAGCGGGCCTGTCACACCGGCTTGTCTAGAATGTTTCCTATGCAATTAGACGCTGAGAGACATTTGAAGAGGACCCACAAAAAGAGCCACAAAAAGTGACATGTGAACTTAAAGGAAATTAGCTCTTCACACGAGTGAAATGTGAAGGTTACTTAGCAATGCTTAACTCAGACTGCGGCTGTGTGAAGTGTGTGTTTGACTCAGCCTCGCTATGAAGACTGCGATTTTCTTTACTTTGAGCCAGCTTCAGTCAGTAAGATCACAGAGGGAATGAAAACTAATTTTGACTCAAGGCATACGGGAAGAAAAAAAAAAGGAAAAAAAAAAAAAAAACCTGAGATGTGTCGAAATAATGAGATCTCTTGATGTTTTCTGGGAAGATATGGGATGATGCAGACAGATGCACAACTCACATCTTCACCCAAGGACACAGACGCACACACACACACACACACACACACACACACACACACACACACACACACACACACACACACACACAGAACATTTAACCACAACTTCAAAACACACAAATTTGCATGTGTGCATGTACTCACATTAGAAAGTGCACACATATCCCCTCATATTATTTGAATGCATGAAAAACTAATGCACATGTACTTACATGCTCACTTACATCCACACACAAACATAAACTGATTAGTTGATTAGTACGGATGCAGACTTGTATGATGTAAATACAGCATAACCTTAGTGATTTCAATTTAACTCTGACCTTAACTCAATGCAAAATAATCAGAGGAATGAGATTAAAAAAATAATTGTGGCCATAATGTGCATATCCATATTAATTTAAATTTGGAACTAGTATTTAAGCTTATTTCAAGACAAATAAACATAAATAAAAACAAACATAATCATGATAATTAGGCTGCTGAAAATTAAATTCCTCTTTACTTATCCATCTGAATATATTACATGACAACCGGTGAACACAGATGATTAATATGCTCCCTATCCATCGCTGCTCGCCTCCAATCCCTGACAGCCTTTCGCAAGAAATTCTCTCCCATTCACATCTCTGAGTTCCACGTCGCAATGATAACACTGTCATCTTCCACACCTATCATAAGTCACAGGCAAATGACCTAGATCCTCCGTCGCGAGACAGAACCCTCTGCGGGCCTGTAAGCTGTATCATTACACCATGTCATCTTTATGGCACGGAGCAAAGCCCGGCTCTCTAATTACACTCTGCCTACTTCATTTACCCAGACAGGGACAGAGCAGCAGGCAAACAATGCATTAAAAATGAAGTGCTCTCCCCTGCTCTATGGATGCCCGTGTTGTTCTGCTGGTGGCCGTCGTTGTCTCCTGGTTGTTGCTGTTGTTGTTGTTGTTGTTGCTCTAAAAGCTGTGGGGGAAAGATAGCAGAGGGCCCACGCCGTGCCGTGCCTTTCTCTCCTCCCCATCCTTGACTTCCCCACCTCCTCTCTTCTTCAACCCTTCCTGCAGAAGGACTTATGAAGGTGAACGGCTGTGTGACAGGCCAGGAATAAAAAAGACAAACCAGGGATAAAAATTAAATAAAAAGTAGCTGTCTTAAACAGTAATTGCACTTCTTTGCTGAGCATGCTTTCAGATATATAAACCTGATTTACTGTCGGCGTTGCTGCCACAAATCAGAGGGCCCTCTGAGAAACACTCGTGCTATGAAATTGTTTAATCTCATCAAGTTCTGCTTTCACAGCAGGCCATAAATCACATGGTCTTTGTTATCATAGACCTCCATGAGCGCCTCTGAGGCAGGCAATGGATCGTGGGTATATATAATCTTGACTGCGCAAACAGCAGGGTCTGAGCAGCCCAAAATACTTTCATATTAGCCGCGGTGCAGCTGGCGGAACACAAGCGCCCTGATGGATATCTCATTTCCTGCGCTCTGCATCTATTTCGAGCAAATTATTACTGCATAAATTTCTTGTCAACAGAAACGGCCAATTAATTAAGTTAAAAATGCTCTCGTGATCACATTTACACACCAAACAGGAGAGCCGGGGCAATTTTCCACTAAGTGAATTTACCGCAGGGGTCACTGTAATGAATGATTTTAAACTTTGTCATAAAGTCACAGACAGGCCAATATCTACACAGGAGCTGTGTATTTGCATAAAGTATATTTATGTGAAAATGCTGGAGGACGACAGCCGGGGCGAGGAAATAAAGTTTACAACTACAAAACAAAATGTCCGCCAACCTCTGCCTCTCTAGTATTTCATCAAAGATGTGCGCAAAGGATTGGATGGAGATCATAGAAGCACCTTTGCCATTTAAGATACAAAATATACACATTTAAGTGAGCTCACAATCTGAATGAATTATTCATAATGTATGAGTCTGGGTGTTTGTGGGGGTAGGGGGCTGGCGGTTGTTTATTCAGCTTGGGCCGTTTATCAGACGGTGAGGATCCCACGGCTGGGATGAGCTCGGAGATTTATCTGTGTTTGGGCTCCACAGCAGATAAATCAAGGGGTGTAATCATGCTCTGAGTGGCCCAGCTATGACCCCACAGTGAACTAATGACACAGGGATATCTAAGCTCCTTTTCCTGTTCCTGGGTTAGGCCCTTAGGTTAGTCTCCTGTCAGACAAGAAGCTAAAGAAAGACACGGCTGCACAGAGAAACCAGGAGGAAACTTCAGGCCTTTCATGTCCCTTTGTCCTGTTTACACAACACCACCGAGCAGGACTGTTCACGCACTACTAAAAATAACAGTGTTGAAACAAAGCTAACAGCAGAAGGCTACTGTATAACAATGTTTGCTCAAACAATAGCAATGAGTATCGATTGCAAGTATACACATAGCAAGTTCACAAGCTGCTATTCACAACAGTCCGTGTAAAAGATACTGCTGTTTGGCCGAGGACATCTCCCGTTCCCTCCCAGAGCAAAGGCTTTCTCCTGGACTGAGCCTGCTCTGATTTATCATGTCTTCTGCTAGCAGGCTGTCCGCTGATTAAGCCAGTGGAACTTTGTTTCACTCTCCTCTCTCTTTAATCTGTCTCTCAGCGAGATAAATTAGCCAGTGCCATGCCAGCTCCTTCTCTCTTTACCTCCCTCCCTCCGTCTCTTCCTCTCTCTCTCTCTGCTTTTCTCTCTGTTTATCTTTTCTGTCTGTCACACATTGAGAAGAGAGCAGACACATCTGCTCCCTACGCTGCTGCAGGAGATAGGGCTGGGCTACATCCCTGGTCAGATTTAGCTAAGAGTGTCTGTGACTGAGAATGAGAGAATGAGTGTGTTTTTCCTCTCTCTTTCTCTCCTTGACAACATTCTGTCAAACAAGCTCTCTCTCCTTGGCTGGGCTTATGCTCTTTGTTGTTAGCTAATAAATCAGAGAGTATTTATGATCTGCAATCCCTATTCTTAGTCTTTTAATGGCGACACGTTTGTGGGTGAATTAAAGCGGGGTTTTATTCACTAGGCTGCGGGCCAGAGTGAGGCCTGGGTGCCTCTGCCTGTGAATGTTTTCCCTTCTCCACTCTTGCCCAGTGGTAAATCACACTCATTGTCAGGTAGTGCTAAGTTAGTGTGCGTCATTGGGGAGAGCAGGAAGCACTGGGCATAATTCTGTCCATCAGTTTAATTTATCGTATCTGTAGCTTTGTAATCTCCGCCCCATAAATTATAGGAGCTGACAGACAAGAATTTGGTTTTAAAGGCGGTGTTCATCAAGATTTTGGCCGGCTCTGGACCTTATTTCTCTCTCAGTTTTCTACTCTCATATCCAGCCATGAGAGAAATACTCAGTTCGGGTACTGTGTAGGAGAATGCAGACGTAATATTTTTGTCAGGCTATCATTTACATGAAAGATTATTAGGAGTGCTTTTTAGAAATATTTAAAAAAAAAAGTCAAAAAAAGAGGAAGAAAGACAGAGAGAAAAAGAGAAAGACAGAGAAGAGGGGGATCGAGGACATGACCTTGCTCAGAGGTTTTATTTCAGGTGAAATATAAGGCCAAATACAAGGGCATTGCTGCAGCATCTGCTTTGCAGATAGTGCACTTGGCTCCCCTTCAATGCCAGTGAATATAAATCAGATGAGGCATCTCAATGCTAGGCCTGACTACTAGAGGCCAACAAATCTTTAACATGAGATTAAGGCCTCAGTGGAGTCATCTATCTTTGGGTGATGGGGTAAAATATCAGAGCACTCTATGGCCAATATGGTTTCACTGAGTCAGGACTGATATGTGCTGGAAATGTAGAGAATGCCATGTGTAATGGTCTAGCAATTCATTATTCACATACACTGTGAATTACTTTCCACAGCAAGGATGACTAGATGGTTACAGACAGAAAAAGATGCCAAATCAAAAAACATTGGCTAATTCATTTTTGAAACATCACTAGAAATTTTAATACTATATATTTAATATCAAATAACAAAAAATAAATAGAAATATAATACATTTTCTTTACAAAAAAACTGAGAATAACACTCTAGGAATATAGTTACCCTCTTCTATTCCCTACAGTGAGCGAGGAAGACAAACTCATAAGACATGTGTTATGGGTATTTTCATTTAATTGTAGTAAATGTAAATGGTGTCAGCTGCTATGTGTTGACAACAAAGAATGCAGACCAAAGCAAAGCTGCCAATTACCCTATAAAACATGCATATCTTCCAAAGCATGGGTCTCCTTTGTGGGTTTAACCTACCAAAGGCGACGGGCGGTTTACAAGATGCTCGCTCAGTGGATACAATTGTGCTTAGCATAAAAGGGAACACAGACTGTGAAGACCTAACAATGAACCATATCTCCCTGTAGCCTTTTCAACGCGCTACATTTACATATCAAGCCACTAGCCCGATATGTAAACACATTCCATCAGATGCCGCCATCGCAGCCAATGAGAGCCATTTCATTGCTCCTATAGCTCACACACTGTGTAGCATTAGACAAAGGGAACGAGGCCTGAAAGAGACGTCTCATGTCATCACCCAAGAGAGATAATGGAATTGTTATACATCCTTTATCACAGACACTCTCACGGCATCTTGCTCTCTTTTTCACTCATTCTTTGTCTCAGTGCTCTTAAAGTCTCTCTATCGCTCTCCCTCGCTCACAGATTTGCGCACACACACACACACACACATACACACACAGAGAGCACACGAGTAAAAATTCCAGCACACTTCAGTGCGATAGCTCCTCTTCTCTTTCAGGGTTTCATCTCAATAGCTTTTTATCTGAGCACTTCAATTTGCAAGCCTAGCTGGAAGGCAGCTCCTCCTGATATGTTAATTGCAGGGTACTTAAGCGCTAAAAGATTAACATAAAACCCTTTGGAAACAAGCTAATAGTTTATGATAATTCGTGTATGGCCTTTGTCTGTCTATCATTACATTGCCTCTAGCGGTAATTTTATCAAGGGGCTGTAAAATATCATTTAAACAAGTTCACTTTCAGATAATTAATAGTAGAAACTGTATTATTCAATTGAGCCACACTGGCACCATTAACAATATGGCAACTAAGCTATAATTAAAGTATTTTATTTTATTAACCTATTCATAACGTTGTGCAAATGATGACACAGAGAAAGGCTTTTTTCCTCGCCGAAGCACTGTCACCAGGGCAATTACAGGGACCCAGGGTTGTCTGCTCAGTTAGCGGAGCTGATTGAAGCTTTTCAATTAGCAGGTGGGTGCATGGCTAGCATGCCTGCCACACAGAGAGTCGGCACACATGCAGGAGACTTGCACACCAGGACGAGGAATCTGCTGAGCTGACTGATCGGAATTTTGTGCCGTTTGCCAGGATCGAGAGATTTAGATTGAGACAAAGGTTTTAACCTGGATTTGAACCTGCTCAGGGTGAGATGAAAAGATTCCAAGCGAAGAGAGGGAAAAGACCCACTTGGAAACACCTAGCAGCCCGGAGTCTGGAATAATGCTGTGCTTTAGGCCTATCAGGGGTGTGTAGTCACAGTGGGTATCTTGATTAAATAATAATGCAATAAATAATAATAAAAATCTACCATCATAGTTATAATAATTTTGCCAAGCAGCCATTAGTTGAGTATTAAAAAAAGTTAAATACCAATCCACAACAGTCATCCTCCCCGACCCCACCCCTCCCCTCACAGCTCACATCCATCACCATCAGAAATTTTTAAGCATGACTCTGTAGGGTGTGTGTAACAGCTGATGTACGCATGCTTGTACAATGCACGTACACTGTACTTGTGTGTCAATGTATGTGTGTTTGATAGAGACACATTGGCCCCTTCACACACATGCATGTGTTCGAACACACTCACAAACACACACACATACCCACGTTCTCTTTCAGACACACCATCCCTCTCATGAATAATACAAAAACTCCTTTCACCAAACAGCTCAAATAGCTATTCATTCATCTGCATACCTGGAGCCTTGCAAAATGATTGGCCCGCCATTACCACTGGAAAAAAAAAAAGAGAGGGAAATGTTCCCCAAACAATTTGCTTCGAAATGAGACAGGAATGATTCTGTTCTTTTCAACGCCAGAGACAGGCCCCTGTGCATAATGATGTTAGCGTAATGGGGTGACAGATAGACTGGGAGACCATGACATTAGCATGAGAAACGCACCAGTGAGCAGCCGCTCAACTGTGGTCTCAGAGGGCCCTCAGACATACACTATGAACATCGTTTGTCTCACAGCTCTACGAGCCTGACAAATGAAGACACACCACGTTTTATGCCAAGCAATATACTATTCCACTTTAGCAAACACATGACTTAATGACAGAGGGAAACCTGTCTCTGCATTATACAAACTCTCTATCTGTTGTCTTATTAGCGAGGAATAACCTCATTTAAGGTAGGATGGAAAGCAGGGACGCAGTCTACGCCTTAAGGAGATGTGATGGAAATAATTGCAATAGAAAGATAAAGAGGTTAGCCAAATTAAATAATGAATAGCAATAACCAATTATGTATTAAGTCTTCGGACAGAGCCTTTGCAATAGGTTACATGCTGAGAGTAAACTGAAACCACAGCTTTACTCAGTAAAGATATGACCTACAGTAAAAGCTATTTCCAGGCCTAATAAACTTAAGGCAGGCGTGAAAGTAAGGTGGAGAACACCATGGCAGGACTTTATATCTTTATCAGTGTGACAAATTCACAATCTCATCTCTTTAGGAGCTAAAATTACAACCACATATTTGTTTTACTGAGTGTGAAAAGACATAGGAAGACATTAGAAGGCCAATCAGCAGTACACACTGTGAAAAAGAGACCGTGCTACTCTAAAATCTAATTTTAGAGACCAAAACATGCGAACGTTTTTATTTTCACATGGCCTTTACCAATATAGCTGTCAGAGTTTGTTAAGGCTAACATTTTTTTTTTATCAAACTGCAGAAGTATCTCAGAGCAAGGGAAAATATAATCATATGTTTATAAGAAGTGATATGCAACATATAACATGCTGTCAAAAGCAAGATGCTACAAAAATGAGCCACAGCCTAAAAATGGTTGAGCTCTGACAGCTCTGCCGTCCACAGCATGACACTGTCGAAGGGTGAATGCCTCCTGTAAACATTTATCTTCCCTGTGAGTGTGTGTCTGTGTGCTGTGCGGCCTGGCGACAGGAGCTTCTCTGAGGCTTTATCTGCGCCATGACAAGACAACCTGTAATATACGAGCATCTGGAGCTCCTCTTCAAACACAGTGTTATCTCACGCCAAACATTCCCCGAGGCCACAGCAGAGCAAGAGTGGCCCAGACCAGACCAGACAAGACCTCACACTGTCTCACCGTATCCCACCCAACACGTGAGCCGAGTGCCGGGCGCACAAGCTGGGAACAGTCCATCAAAGTGCATGTGTGTGTTTACAGGGAGCATTCTATGAGCGCAGCCTCGACAGCTGAGAACAACACTGTGACATTACAGTGACGGAAATCATCTGCTCTGAGTTTTTCTTCCGTCCTGCTAATCGGGCTAGAGGTTAATGGTGCTGCACTCAACACAAATGGACACAATCCCTCTTCATCCACTGACTTTAACATAACTGTTGAGACTAGAACTAAACACCCATCACTCATGTTGCTGTTTGGGGGAATTTATTTTACACCAATCTTAAGATAAATAGCGACGGCCATTACAGATCTTTCAGAGGGCAACTTGAATGCTATCACTTTCAAAGTGACTGATAGCACTGTTCATAGGGTGCTAGAAAATCTTTAAAACAACTTTATCAAAGCAGTGGGTTGTTAAACAACCAGACACGGAACCACACTCTCAAATTGTATCTTATATCATTAAAACATTGCAGACATTAAATGAAGTATGGAGAGTTTTGTTGAACTGGGCACGCTTTCTCTCAACAAAATCACTCTGCTGTGGATGAGGAAAGTGTGTGAAGAGAAAGCAGCTCAGTTCGGAAGCTCCATTCTTTTCACTGTGTTGTGTGCTCTGCTCGGACCACTGCCTTCAGCCAGCCTATGGGGGGGTGTAGACATGCCCCTCTCTGGGGCCTGTACATACGGCCTGTGCCTCACTTCAAAGAGAGGCCATGAGGGCACTGTACTCCCCCCAACTCAGATCCATTCAGCTCACAGCTGATTCTTCTATGTGTGTGTGAATGTTTGTGTGTGTCTCACTTTGACTCTCTCTAGGCCCCTCTAGCTTTCATTTCAGACCGATTTCTATCCGCTTGTTTTATTTTTTTTTCTTTTCTTGAAGATGGATAAAGGCATGGAAGTAGAACCCATAGCTTGTGTGTGGGTGAGTGCGTCTCTCTTTGATGTCTGATGATGAAGGGCAATACTGTGCAATCTCTAAACATGCTGTCACACAAGCCCTCATCAAGATTCATGGCTAAATGCAAAGCATACTGATATTGCGGTGAAACAGGAGTGCTAAGCAAAAATCACAACAAAGGGATGAATGCTGACCTCCACATACCTTGTGACCAATGAGAAACACCAGTGCAAAAAAAAAGGACAAAAAAGAAACAGAGGGAGGAAGAAGGAGTGCGTGAGAGAGAGGAAGTGCATTTGAAAAGGAGAGTGAATACTGGAGAGAGGAGCTGAGCTCAATGGCTACGGCACAGGGAGGTCTGGCCTTTACAAATCCCTTCTTTTTTGATCTCTTCATCCAGATGAAAGAACAGCGGCAGGCAGGATTATGTGGGACAATTGCGCTTTCTCCCCAAACCCTGACTTGATCGGCTTTTACGCGAGTCCTAATCATTTTCAATTAAGCACATTTTCTGACATCCTGTAATAGCTACAGTGCTGTTCTTAAACTCTCCAGCCACCCCAGCGCTCCCCCGCAGCCCCCTTTTTGCTAAGCCTCTCATTCCCAGACAGCGTGCCTGTAGTGTCTGCTGACAATCTGAATGGGCCTGAAATGCAACTTGTTGTTGAAGTACCAAATAACCCATTTACCAGATGCTTGACAAGGATGTTATTTGGTGCTTTGATTGAATGTGATTTTGTGTCAGTGAAGCATTGAATTAGTCTTGTTTGTTTGTGGAAGCCCCTGGGATCGTCCTCAGTGTTCTCAATGTTATTCTTGTGTTTTTCCCTTTTATTTTGGAGGGGGTTCCTTTTGG
This sequence comes from Seriola lalandi dorsalis, assembly GCF_002814215.2. NCBI lineage: Eukaryota > Metazoa > Chordata > Actinopteri > Carangiformes > Carangidae > Seriola > Seriola lalandi. Next base: position 1,068,988 of record NW_019525385.1, on the reverse strand, counting down.
TATGATAATCAATATCTAGTCCTATCAGTATAAGGCACACAAGGAAATACCGTACACTAAAGTCCTTTTCACAAATTCACTGGTCTGCAAAATGATTAATCCCGACATTCAGCCTGGTGAGTGCATGCCAACATCTTCAAATACAGCCTCTTAAGAGATAAACTGTATTTGTAATGTCACAATGATTTCATCCATGACAGCCTCTGCTCATTCACCAGGTGCTTAATTCCAGTCAAACTTTGGAGCTCTGTGTCTCTTGAGGGACTCGAGGGCTCAAGGACTTGACTGAGACAGACAGCACCATTAGCGGGCTCTGGACCAGCCCCAACCCTGACAACCACTCACAGCTGGCAATGGCAGACAGAGGAATGGGTCTCCTTTTCTTCAGTTTAGCCAGAGAGAAGTGAAACAAATGTCCATCACTCACTCACTCAGCACCCAGCAGGACGGCTGGCTGTTTTTGAGGACGGACAAGTAGGGAATGCGAGACAGAGGAAGAATACCATTCAGGCAGAGGCGATAGGATGATACGAGAAGTTAACAGACTTAAGAAGGTGGTGCATGAATTCAGATGAAAGATAAAATAACAAGCAAACCCAAATAATATATATATTTAATTTTGTCATTTTTCTGGAGTGAACTCACAAATCAGCTTACAATTATTCTGTACTATGTAACTGGGATATAGCTAATGATGTTAGAATGCTACTGGAGAACTTGATAGGTAGAGGACAAAATATTTTCCAAAACAATACATAATTACCGTTGACTACAATGAATTCACTTCTTCCACCTGTGAGCAGCTTCTCAGTGTTGTTTGCCAATGTATTATGGAACAACAGCACACTTACAAATCAAGTGGATTTAGTATATAGCCATTTTTTGAGTATGCTGAATTTGATCTCTCTTTCAGTGCAAATGCATGAACATCCATATTCAAAACCAGGATTTTATTAGTTCATTATTATTATCATCTTTATAATAATAATAATTATTATTGGCACACAGCTTGACACTTAACCATGGTATCCTATGTCAAAACTTACTCATCTCTAATTTAAATTGCCCTGTCAGGACCATCAAAAACATTACTATTATTATCCTTCCTCAAGTTCTGTGTCTCAGACACAGACAGGTTTTACTGTATTAGTGGGGGCTCAGCATTGACCCTGACCCGTTACCCTAAACTTACCCATCACAACTAAATGTATATATATCCCCAACACTAAAGCCAAATCTTAAACCTCAAATAGACATTTAAACTTGTGGGCTCTCAGACACAGACACACAGACACACAGACAGACAGACAGACACACAGACACATAGACAGACACACAGACACTCTGACACAAATACAGACAGACAGACAGACAGACAGACAGACAGACAGACAGACAGACAGACAGACAGACAGACAGACAGACAGACAGACAGACAGACAGACAGACAGACAGACAGACAGACAGACACACACACACACACACACACACACACACACACACACACACACACACACACACACACACACACACACACACACACACACACACACACACACACACACGATCTAGCATATTTTTGAGTCATGTCTGTCTGCCAGTGGCTGTCTGTCATTATCAGCTTTGATAATGTCTAACAGTGTCTTCAATAGAGAACCCTACCAGGATGAGTTTGTTTCCCCAGCTCTCTGCAGCTCATTGGCTGGGGCCTCTCTTTCTAATCACCTTTCATTACAGCCTTCTGATCCCCAGCTCTCCTTTGTACACCGCACTTCATCGTCTTTATTTTCCACTCTAATTGCATGTGAAAGATGCCCCCTTTGATTCTGCCTGCATGCCAAAGTGCTATCAGGGAGCGAGTGTCGAAAAGTGTCATGCGTGTCTGTCTACTTGGAGGATGAGGGAGCCGCATATTCACCTGCTGAGGACAAACCCGTTTCTCCCCAAGATATGACGCATCTATCAGCAGCTCAGAGGATATCAGCGCTGTCTGTCAACATAATAGCAAAGGGTAGGGGGTAACAGGATTGGAGAGGGGAGGGGTGAAAAGAAAAAAACATGAAGATAGGTGTTTTGAATTGCGCACTTATAGCAAAGCACTTAGTTGTGTGTGTGTTTTATTTTCAGAGCAACGTGACCATGATGCACCAGCCTTATTATGCACCAGCTTGTTTTTACCCATTCTCCTTTGATTCTTGTTTAAAATCAAAATAGAAAAAAAACATTGACTTTTTTTACGTTTTCCTTCTTTTTTCAAATGCCATTACTTGTTGCTGTTCAGTGGAGGTTGTGTACCCACCATGTTAGGCTTGTTCACTTGTCAGTGTTTAACCTTTTCAATATGATGTCTCTAAGACCTTTGGTGGCCACTGTACGGCTATACAAAGGCTTATTGTCTGCAGGTTTTATACCCTGGTTCCTTTGCAAGAACTCGTTAAATGCATGACCCCCACGAAGCAAGAAAATATCTTGCACATGAGGCACAATTAGATAATTTTGTGGTTCTCCCTTTGAAGAAGTATCACTCTAACAAGGGTCTTATTTTGGTAACAAATTCATGGAAAGGCTCTTGAGTGCCCTGATATCTGTTCATTGTTAAGCTAGTGTTCCAGGATGGGGAGACCAGAGCAAGAGAGACACAGAGAGACCTCACTCTGACAGAATCTAATCAAGAGTTGTCCTAACATATTACAACTGACTTAAGCTCTATCTTTCCTCCCAGTTAAGTCTCACTCACTCAGAATCAAAATAACCAGGGAGACAGAGACAAGGAGAGAAAGCGAGACAGAGAGGGAAGATTAGGAGATGGTGAGGAAAAAAAACCCAAACGTCTGACTGAAATGGAAGACTACTTCCGGCTCCAATTTCGGCATATGCCAGGGCAAGCTGCAGAAAGATAAATGAGCTCTCCAGCACCAGGAGGAAACTGATTCTTTATCTGGCATGGCACTATTTACTGACATTAAAGAATGATAATATCAATCAGCAAGCTGTCAGCAACCCAAGTGGGCTGTGAGGAGAACAAAGGTGCCACTGTTTCTCTTTTGATACATTTACAAGGAGATGTTGATGTACCTGCCATTCAAGTGCAAATAATGTCATCACCACACACCCGGATCAGGGCCTGCTGCTCCACCTTAGTGATGAGTAAAGTTGCCCAGGGCCCTTTCCCAAAGCTAGCGTTCATGGATAGGAAAAATAAACCTGACGGGTTAATGAGCTAGCAATCAACAGAACAAGAAGAGCAGCAGAGCACCAACATGTCTGCACTCCTCGACTCCCTGTGAAATATAGCTGTGGGTAATAGATTTTTTTTCTATCTTTAGTGGTGATGAGCAGGAGAAAACACATGGCAACAGCATCAGGGAAGCGTCTGTGTAATTACTTTTGGCCATCTTTCAAACCTTTCTCTCTCAGGAGAGAGATGTGTGACAACATATGACAAGAAAGCCAACAGGCTTTCCATACAGAATAATGGAATCCATCATCACTGAGGCAGACACACCTGTCTGGCTTTGAGAACAATGCCACACTGCCTATTTATTAGGTGCCAGAAAAGTTTATGTTTGTTCGGTGACAGTGACAGCAACTTGATCCTTTTCATTTTTGGAAGGGGGATCTCAAGCTTTGGGAAAAGGAGGGAGGAGGGGAAAGTCTGACTCACATATTTTCTTCTCTCGGTGGTGCACAGTGAGTTCTCTTTCTTCCTGATAGCTGTCTGCTAAGGAGTCAGAAGACAAATAACAAAGACTGTCATTCTCCAGGAGGCTTTCACTAATTCCCCCCCACCCCCCACCCCCACCACCACAAAAAAGATACGTATTATATCCTTTTGACACTTCAAGTCCAGCGCCATCTCAATCTTCCAAGATATGGAATTGCGTAGCAAAGCAGGGAGTGATTTAATTATTCATGCTAGTTTGATATCTGTATCCAGCATGAACATAACTGATTAATAATAAGAGCACAGATTTCATGACTGGCAGCCTCTGCCAGAACCATTTCATACAAAATTAGAAAGCTCTGTCAATGAAATGTTGAGGTAACTCTACATTTTTTTCAAAAATTGAATCCTGCTACAAAATGATGCCTGCAGTTTTCCTCACCTCCAAATCTAATCCAACAAATAGTCACCTGATTAAACAAGTGTACATGTTTTCAGATGCAAACATCTGATGGTTGTTTCAAGTTTGTGCATATTGAAGACATAATTTGACATTTTCATCAGGAAATGTTTAGACAATGAGTAGAGATTAATTTAAATATTAACATTTTAAAAAGGACAATGGTGATGACTTTTCACCAACTTTAATTCAAAGTGTCAAAAGACACTTTTAAGATCAAGAAAACTGGATTGAACAGTACAGTGAGCTGTTGGTCTATGGCTGCTCAGTGGGCTATCACTTCAGTCTGACTGTCGGCCAGCCATATTGACGGAACAGCGCTGGCTGTCATCTTAACAGTTAATAATTAGGCTTCCTCCTGCCACAAAACAGAGTGCCACAGTGACAAAAGCCAATGGCAACCAAGGTGGCGGCTTGGCTGCCACATTATAAATAGTCTGACCGGATGATTAATGAGAGGGGCCACGGAGCTAAAGCAGCAATCTCACACACAGACAAAGGCTGCCTGCACAGCTGCCTGCACACAAAAAAATTAAACAAAACACAACAAGACAAGCCCTGTCCCCAGATAGAAACAAGAATTGAGGCAGAGTGGCAGGGAAAGTGGAAACATGCCAAGTAAATAAATTATTGAATTTCGACCGACAGCTTATGAAGACTTTATTTAACCTCTAAGCGCTTTTGGGGGGGATCCTCATTAACATTTTGACACACTGAGTTGAATGGCGGGGTCACGCAGGTTCCAAATGCAGAGGAGGTTTAGGAGAGACGGGAAATTCTGTCAACACGACAGGGAGCCTTAGATAATTCAATAATTTGAGGAACTGGAATTTGCGCCTGTATATGCCAAGCCAAAATCTAATTTGTTTAGAAGAGATATTTAGTTACAAAATAAAGGCTGGCTGAGGAAAGTTTCGATGGCATCACAGAGGCTTCTCTACACAGTCCACAGATCCACATAGAGAGGGGCTGTGTTTTCCGCAACATCCTATAAAAGCCCAAACAGTGCACACATATATATATATATTTGGTGAAATCATACACTGTTCAGAATAAATGCATGTTATATAATAGTAAAAGTTTAGTGTCGTTTGCCTAATGCATATTCAAATGGCTGATAATGTCACTTCCCACAGGGTAAAACCATCTGTTTAAATCATTAAATTTTGTCTGCTTATTTCCGTTGTGCATTTCAGGAAATGTAGAGTTTTGACAGTGAGTCATATTTTCCTCACCGTTTCCATCACCCACCTTTATGACACTCCACAGTAATGTGGGCTGAGCACTTCTACTGTTAATGTCACCCTTTACCATTTTCAAATTATACTCAAAGCAGACATGTCAAACCAATCAAAGGATGACAGCGAATGGCTAACAACAGTGACAGTAGTGACAAATATCTGTTTTTCTCTTGAGGGACAGTTCCACAAACAAACATGGATGCTCTATTCTGCTACCGGTCAACAATTATCTTGAATATTTGGATGTACGGTAGCTCCAAGCAGGTTTTTCCATTTGATGGGCCTTATTCTTCCCCTCCACTTTGCTGTGCTCAGCTGGCAGGGCTCTCAGTCGTCACAACATCTCCTTTTAATGCCCCTGACAGGGGGTTATTTGCTCCCATATATGTTTTCTCTCCAATTACACCATGGCAGGCTGGAGGCTGCCAAGCCACGCTGCTGAGATGCTGATGGTCACCTCTTTGACTAGTCCTTCCTGCCTCCTGCACTATATTTTTCATCTTTTTAGATTCTATTAGAGAGGAGGACTCTCTCATTTGTCTGTCCTTGGTCCAAAGTGTTGTTTAACACCTGACAAGCATCAGCACCACAATGCCAACTACTATTTGGCGAGAAAGGTAATATTGGACATCTCAATTTTTCCTTCAAGCTGTATATCTGGTAAGAATACGGTATGAACATTTTAAAATAACAGTATAGAAATATTCTAAAGAAAAAGAATCAGTGTATTCAGTGCGTGTGTAATATCGAAAAAGGTATTTCGTGAACACATAAATGTCCACACAGACAAAGCAGCTGCAGCAGCGTGAGCAGTCATGGGGATTTGAATTACCACACACACTTTCTTAATTATCTCAAAACTTGAATATTTAATGCAAGGCACAATGTTAATCTCCACCAAAACACATTAATTAGAATAATTTGCTTGATTCTTTGTGGCTGTTTACAGCAATCAAGCTGATCAAAGACCAAGTAAAATGATACCAAGGGACTGATATCTCAAATATACAAGATGCAAACCCTCTGAATCAATAGAGCAAAACAGACAGCATTTGTGAGTATAGCTTTAAGCTAAGTGGGATGCCAAATGCAAAAGCTGCCATTGATACCACAATGAAAAATGCATGATTTCAGAGAGAGCACTCTTTTATCTACCAGGCAAGATCAATAGTGGGATGGGGTTATGGAATCAAAGTTGTTTTGCTGGTGCAGTAGTTAACTGACACTCTTAAAAACATCTGAACACAATTTGAGAGAACAAAGCGTGTTAAAAGACAATGGGGGGAGAGTGAGGTGAAGTTCTGTGGGTTGATAAACTTTCTTTTCACATTCAGGAAGGCAATATCAAACACTGAGTGTACAGGGCAACAGAAGTCAGATTCATTTACCACTGACAAGCTCTAAACAGGATCAGTGATGCCTTTTTTTGTTTCTGGGCCTGAACAACAATCAAATAAAAATCACAATAGTTACAACAACAATTTCTAAATCAGCAAGACGCCGCATTTGTTTTATCTTCTGAAACACTGACCCTCTAATCATCCATCTCATCATCCACACAGTTACAGACTATATTAGCACTGAAAAAGAAATGCTTCACAATCCAATATAACACAATGATTGCAAGTCCTTGCTTGTGCCCTAATTAAGGTATAAATGGATTTTTTAAAGAATATAAAGCACAAATGGATTCTCAGTATATTACTTCCAAATAAATCTTGCTTGTACTCTACTAAAATAAATCCTCCGGCCCACCCTCACACAACATCTGAACATTGATTTCAACATGATGCTGACAGTGCTAATTATTCTGTAACTCAAGCCTTGCCACTGTCCTGACCTCCGCCCTGTGAGTGGCCAGAGGAAGAGCCAGCAGCTTTCAGCAGAGGCTTGGGCCTGTCTGGCCTGAGAATGTGACAGGAGATAGACAGAGAAGAGAAAGGTGGAGAGAGAGAGAGAGAGAGAGAGAGAGAGAGGGGGGGGGGGGGGGGGGGGAGGAAAAAGAAACTGTTACAGAAGAGAAATAGAAACACAAAAGAGCGAGACGGAGGAGAGAAAAGGAGACACAAAGAGAGAGGGAAACATGAGAGAAAGAGAGGCAATGAAAGTGAGTGAGAATGAATGACAGACAGAGGATTCGTCACAGGCAAAGAGTGAAGGCTCTGGCCACAGAGGGACCTGGTGAGAAAGCTACCAGATAGCAATCTGAGTATTCACTCTGCGCCACAGCTAACAGCTAGCAGCTACCCTGTCACCGCTGCCTAAACAAGCCCAGTGTTTTCATCTCCATATACACAACGCGGCACTCTGTCTTTTCTTCTGATGGAGATAAGATGTATAAATTATGAGCAGCTGACAAAGTCTACTCCAGCGCCCCCGGCGTCTCATCAATCACTAGCCTGTGTGTCAGCAGGTAACTGACGTGGCCCCCGGAGGCACAGCCCCCTCTTTAGGTGTGTGAGTGTTTTTTGTGTGCAAAGAATGTGTGTTTGCTACAGTGCAATTGGGCTTTTGTACATGTCTGAGTTATGCGTCTGTTTGTGTGTGTGTGTGTGTGCATGTGTGTAATATGCTACGTGAGAAGGTCGTGTGAACAGCTGATTCAGTCTTAACTCCATGTCGTAAGAGACAAAAAAGAGAAAGAAATACATGCAGCTTGGACACACACATGGAAAACACCTGAGTATGTGTGTCTGTGAACTCAAAGTTTTACTGTTATACCTTGGGCTTATATGATGTGTTGACATACTAAAGAGCCACCTAAATGCTAGATAGAAGGAAATGTGTAAGGTACTGAAATAGGCTACAAAAAAACACTCAAACCAGGAGTCAAATTGCTGGGTGGAGTCCTGGATCTGGATGCCTTAGAGGGCCAGTGGTAGACCACCCAGTGTGATTATTGGTATTAACTATTTTCCATGAACCTCGGTTTCCCCTGTCTACAAACAAACACGGTCTGGGCTGTTGGTTGTGAGTTTAGCAACGGCAGATATAAATGCAAGACTCACACTGCATTTTCAGGGCAGTGAATTCCTATTTAATTCACAGATATTATAAATGGGAACACTTGAGTGTTTAACACATCATTGCTAAAGTAAGCAACATAATTACACTGTGTGTCAGCAAAACAGCATAATTACATGCTACAAGTTGTCAGTGTCTGATTTCACATCGTTCCCAGTTACAGGCCAGCCGAGTCTTTTCACCACTCATGTTTACCAGAATTAAGGTCTAATTTCATTGCAATAATTACAATCTGTTGTGTCCAAATAGAGCAGATTATATCAGTATTACACAGTGTTAATGAAAATGATAGCAAATAAAATAGACAAGTATTTGATGGCTTTGGATTTTGTACCACAATTTGCTTTTACTGTGGTTTGTAAATTTTTTGGTTAATACTGAATTTCCGCTCAAGGACAGTTTATGTGTGGAAAAAAAACTTCGAAATAACTGCATTCAATGAAACATTCATTCCTCTTGGAATGAACGGGTATATAACCTCAAACCACATCATTTTTACACAAACACAAAATTACACAATGTTTGTGTACACGGCCCAAAGCAGGTAGCGTTTGCTTGCGCACACCGTTATCGATCCGCTGTCTTGAAGTGAAGTTCAAGAAGGAGAGAGTGAAGCAGAAAATTTTGACTCCCCGTGGGGACAGGAGAAACAGCTCATCTCAGCACCAAAGAGAAGGAGGGCTGTCATGTTCTGTGTGATGAGCTGAAAGACTAGAGACGGCCTGGAGCAGCGGGGTATTTCTTCCCCCCATAAACAAACCTCCAAAAACAAACAGTTCCACCCCACAGAGAAGGAGATGGGACAGTCAGACAAGAGGGAAGGGCAGACAGGTGTCAGGAAAGAATGACATATGTGACAGAGGGCACTGAGAGAGGAGCTGGAGGAGATGAGAGGAGGAGCTGAAGACAAGGGTGTTTTCATGAAAGGAGCATCAGACTTCCTGTCTCCTTCTTTCTGGCCTGCTGGTTTGGTTTGGAGTTTAGGCTACGACTTCATATTTTGATTACTCTGATATCTCATGAATTATGTACCATACACCATTAGCATTAGTTAGAGCCATCACGGTATCAATGATACTATTGTTCCGAGGGGGGTCAAGTCCTGAGACACATTATCTTTGAAAATCCTTCTGGAGCGAGAGAAAGAAGATGTCTGGAATTCAGCTGACAAAAGCACTCAGTCGTCCTGAAATCTGATGAGTCTGACAGGATGTGAGCCCATCTGATCCACTGCTGTCTCAATATTCCCTTACAGTGAGGGGGGGGGATACAACGGAGAGGCTGCTCCTCACCACGCTTTTAGCACAGGTGTGATGAAAGTCGGAGCCGCCGCAGCTCGGCCCACCTCTCGGATTACCCCGAACACGTCTGGTGACGGACGTTGCCAGTTGGCAGGTAAAACGCTGGGAAGTGATGCCCGTTGTGCCCTATCCATCTGCCTGCTGCATGGAAACAGCATATCAGGTGATCCCGGGGGATACCTATTATCATATCATATTAAATGTCTGGGTTATGGGTTACAGTTATACGTCTTAACAAGATAAAAGATAGATCTTACAGAGTGGGACAAAATGGGTTGGTGCTACAAGGTCAATGCTGTCAGTTTGACTGTGGACGTCTCCAGCACCTCTGGGAGCGTTTTTTTTCTCCGTGAGGTAAAAGAGAAAAAGGCAGAAATAATAAAGAGAAACACAGATCCATTGTCTGCCAGAGTAGCTTTGTTTGCCACCCACCACCACAGTACAGTACTTCCTGTATTCACTTAATCAGACTTGATGAAATGACAAAGCTTTGCTCCACACTGCCTGCAGAAGTTATCCTTGAAATAAAATATGTGTTACTAATCATGACTTACAGTACATCTCACAGGATATCTTATTACAGACCTTTACAGCTCACTGGCTCTGATTCAATTTCTTAAGTATGGTACAGTGCATAGAAGTCAGACCTATTCTGGGAAGAGACATTATGAATCTGTCAGCTTGCAGCTGAACGGCAACTGCAAATAGAAACCGAATGAAACCCTCAGAGGTTATGACGCCTTTGATAACCATTGAAGGACACAAATAATTTGACACTGAAAATTCAAAAAAAAAAATGCCAGGTTGGTAATAAAAAAAAAAAAAGATCTTAATAGTCTTTGTTTTAGCATGTAAAGGATTCAGATATTGTACTTTAATCACATTTTCCAGAGGATGGAAGCTCGCACCTTGACTAAGCTGTCATCAAAACAAAACCCAGTGAAGATGATAATTCTTTGGTGCCACTGAAACATTCTGGCATTAAGGATCTAAGGATCACTTCACTGCCCATTTGCACCATGCAGCCCAATGCCAATTCTTCACAGCCCTCTCCAGCATGAATGTCACAAGAATGCCGTCTGAGTGTCACTTGACCCCTCTGCCCCTGCAATGACCTCTAGTGCACCCTGGGCAGCGTTCACTCTCTCACATATTCCCACTGCTAAACAACAATGTCTCCCTCTCCTCCTCTGTCTCAACTTATTTCCCTCTTTAGCGCTGTCCAAATCTCCCATCGCTCTGTTCATCAGCCTGCTTCTCTCATCCTTTTTTTCCTCCTTCTATTCAAAATTTGAGGAGGAAAAAAGAAAAAAAGAGAGAGAAAACCGCCTCTCCAGAAAGAAAGTAGAAAACACATAAGGATGAGTAGCTATTCAGAGTGCAATTGTTGGGAAAAGGGAGCTGCTGTGTTTCTGAAATGCAGAGGGGGAGAGACTGTGGATTTTGGAAAGATGCATGGTGTAAGTATAAGGGGGCACTTCAAACTTATATAAGAACACAACAGCTAAGCATTCTCTAAAACCTTTCAAAAAGCAAAGTGAGAGGCAGCACACCACAAAGAGTGAGACTGAATTCACATGATTGACACTGTTATGCAAACATTTGACCAACTTCACATCCCGGTCTAGATGCAAGAAAGCCTTTCACAAGCTCAGTGCTCTGTAAAACAAATACCCAGTCACTATCAAACATCCCGGAACGATTCATCTCATAACATTAAGTGCCTTCCTTAGGCTATATGTGTGTGGTGCTGACATTATTGAAACTGTATGTTCCCTCTCTGTCACTCAGATGTGAGGCTCCTGACAAGCTAAGCCCTTAATGCACCAGATTTGACTGGTTAATCCGGTGGAAAACCATCTTTTTTGTCTCTCAGGTGGAAAGGTCACACAGCGAGGCCTGGCTCCCTTCAACCTGCAGTATTCTTCCCGTCTTAGCCTCCAACCTAAACATACTCTAGCCCCCATCATTGGCCTCTCTCACCGCTCCTCAGCCGTCTACCCACCCACATGCATAAGCTACAAAGCTGGAGGTGTCAAGACTACCTGTCTCAACGGCACCCCCCTTGCCTGACCTGCGGATAGCCCTCAGGGACATTAATTATAGAGTAGTCTGACTTGTTGAGAGGAAAGAGAGACAGACAGACAGACACAGAGAGAGAGAGAGAGGGAGAGAGAGAGAGCGAGCGAGTGAGAGACAGAGAGAGAGCAGAAAAAGATAAATGCAGAGATGTTGTTACAGAAGCTGTCACCTCCTAATCATGTCATCCTGCTGTACAGAGGTGATGCTGAGGCTTTACTCGATCAGGTTTCCCATTCATCACCAGAGCTGGTTGGTGGTGGAGGTGGTGGAGGTGTTGGAGGATGAGGGTGGGGGGCGGGGGGTAGTGTAGAATGGTAACTATCAGTTTCCCACAGAGTTCAAATTTTAAACTTGTTATATCCACACCTGACTGTCTCTCTTGCTAAACTAGCATACAAGACATTGTTACATTTTTACAGAAAAGATTACAACACTTCTGCATAAGTGTCTGTTCTGTCCTAATTGTCAAGCTCAGACTTTCTCTGCCATTAAAAATGTTCAGCTAGCTCCTTCAGCAATTTCTTTCAGATGCCAGTATTAAATCATGACGTGTACATGCAATTGATCCGTCTGTTTAAATGGCACAAAGATAAAATACTGCATTACCAGTGTTTCTGTTCAAGAACCACTTAAAAAGGAACATGCAACATAAAACCGCTGCATCCCTTTCTGAACGTTCAATACTGTGCTGGCACGTAAAACCATGGATCTATGATAATATGACATTTCTGTATGTGTTTTAAAGATATTGTGTGGACAGCGATGTGTACTCCGCAAGCATGGATAGACACCGAACTGCCACCAAGTGATCAGAGCAATCTGTCCAAACAAATGGAAGCCTCTCTCACGCATTACAGTGTTAGATTAGACGACTCTCGGTCATTTGATTCCCTACTGTCTCGACAGCTCCTGTTTCTAATGGACCGAGTGGGATTTCACAAAACGCAAAATAGGGAGAGGTCAACGTGTTTGAAGGTTACCCCTGTCGGGGAATCAAAATAAATAACATTCAGGTGCGCTATTCTCTGTCAGGCGAGTGTCTTAATGATGCCAAGTTAACACATACTAAATAACAGTGTCTCCCTACGCAGTGACAGCCTCAGAAATAATTGACCAGCGTGCTCCAAACTGAGACGCAGTAGGCAGAGAATTCAATCCTGCAGCTGACAGAACCCATTGAGCATGTCACTAGATTTTGCATTATACACAAAGCAATGTCAGGTCAGGGATGCGGCCTCCTGCTAGTTATTTGCGATTGCATCTCTGAGGGTAAATTACCTGGCTCTCCATAATATGGTCTAGTTAACTAATTTCTTGACAGCACACTGTCTCATAAGAAAACTCACAGATTTACTGCCTGTCAAAAACATGATGGACTGCCCCCCCCTTCTTTTCTTTTCTCCAAATGCTTGGCAGCCTCTCAACTAAGAGCTCATATTCAATATCCTCTCTCGGTGTGCTGAGGACATCTCTAATTCCAGACAAAGACGTACTGCTGAAAATGAACAAAAAAGAAACATAACCTTATTATGTTTGAAGGCTACCAGCAGTGTGTCATTTCATCCACAAGTTCCCATGCAAAAAAAAAAGACTGCTAGGGGGGTTGTAAAGCGATGTAACATAGTTCTAAAGCTCTTAGTGAGGAAACAGTGAAATCCATTATGCTACAGACCTCTGCACATTGACACACACACACACACACACACACACACACACACACACACACACACACACACACAAGTACAGTATATGGTATCCTGTCATTTTGTTGTTATACACGTGTAAATCATTCACTTTCTGTCAGAAAAGAGGCTTTGACAACAAAACCTCACCTTAAAAACAGGGTCACGGAGAAACTGAATCCCACCGCAGACAAAGCATAGTTTTACCTGTGAGAGCACGGCCTGCCACTGATAGCAACAAAGATGACAATAGCTCAGTGATGGTGTGAAGACTGCCTTTAAGCTATACCGCGCAGGGGGAACAATACAGACTCATAGAATACTCCCCCCACACACCACATTGGAGCTCAACAGTGTCTGTTTTAAAGTTCACAAAGCAGCGCCAAGGTCTGCCTACCCTTTCTTTTCTCTCTGTCTCTTTTTGTGCGTGTTCCCATTCAGCTGGACGGTGTGGCCTATCATCGTCTCCACAATGACAGTAGGTGGAAACGCTAGCTTTCATTACACAAAGTATAAATAGTGTAATCTATCAGCCCTGCCAATCAGGATGATTGATTATGGGCTGTCAGGGGGGGAGAGTGACACATTAGAAAAGTTTGGTTAACAATGCCTGTAGCTGGTGCGGGGCTGCTGCCACCCAGCCCAGTGATTAATGTGTTGTCAGCCTGTAATCCCACACCCACGCTTAATGAGGCAAGAATTTATCATCTCTGCAGAGTGGCAGATGTCAGGGAGAAAGGAATCCAAGTGGCTGGAAACAATATACTTTTTCTAGCCTGCGCTTGACATGTCTGACAAGCTCTAAAAACCACAAATAAGGCGTGTGTAAGCACAAACTTCAGTGGAGGGACTTTCAGTTCTGGCTCTGTCCTCTGTTGCATGCTCTGAAAGTCGCTGGTGCTGAAAGAAGACTCCATCTCCAGTAACACTGTACTGAAGAACAGACACAACTGGTATAATGGATTAAAGCTCAAATGATCCAGTGCACCGTGGGAGGGAAAAGAAGTCCAATGCCACCATGTTTGTGCATATTTAAGGAGAAAAACATTTGCGCTTTCACACAAATCAACTAAAACTTTCCATTTGGTCCCTATGATAAATCATAAACAAATGTCACACTTTTGTATAGACTGTCTCCACCTCATCTGGCACAGATTTGAAGTTCTAACACTCATTAACTTTTTCTTTTTTAAATAGCATCAACATCTGCATGTCATAAACAACAACAACTTTACTTGAATTATCTGATAAACATCTGAATGTGAATTAAAGCAAAGCTGCTGAGAGTGGGTGCACATGACAGTCAACTTCAAAGTAAACTATAAATGCGAGTGCTGAAATGGTGATTAATGTGTACTGTCAACATCAACTAAAAGAGACAGGCCAAGCAATAACTGATCTCTTTGAGAGATTTAAAGTTTGGCACCGTTCTGTGGAAACACCCAGTGGGGTAGGAGGTAGAAGAAAAGAGAGATGGATTCTTTTTTTTTTTCTTTTTTTTTTTTTTTAGAGCACAGAAAACACTAAGCCAGCTGTCTCTCATTAGGATAGCAGCATCTTCCTGTCACCAAAGAGACCAACAGGGAGGATTAGCTCTGATTGGACTGATAGACCAACGCACTGGGACGCTGCACTATGTAACAGCTAAAAGCATCATTTGATAAGAAGTGTAATTGAAGGGATGCCTTAGTGGCTATAATATTGTTCCTACAGTACACGCAGAGGGATTGTGGAGTTTTGCAACCCCTTAGCATGCAATGAAAGAAGGTTCAGTTTCATAGAGGAACATAATGACTATGAGATACAGGGCTGTGTGTGCAGAATTTACTTTACATATGTCTAAAAAAATGATAAGTGTTCAGTGATACTGGAAGGAGGAAGCGTGTTATTTCCCTGTAGTTTTCTGTGTTTAAATGGAACAGAGCAGCGAAATTACTATAAAAACATGGTCCTTCCCTAAGGCATATAAAAGATCTATTTGGAACAGTATATGTAAAAAGCAAAGGCTTTGTAGCTTGCCAATCCCAGTATTATTACACTAATAAAAACTTAACAAAGACTTATATTTTAAAGATGAAAAAAGTGAAAAGTTACGTGAATGATTGCATGATTTGTCAAACTTTATGAAAACTTTATATCAAAATGGGACAGGGAGACATCTCATTATTGCTGGCCAGCCTTGGCCTGTTTTCTGACAGGCCTCAAACTCCACCGCTAAACACAAGAGACGTCGAGACAACAAATGCTTCACCACAGAGGCACTCCTTCTCTGTACTGGATGCCAGCAGAAGGAGAGGAAAATCAGTTAATGCAGCACGGCCACTTCAGTGTCTCATAAAAGCCCTTACAAAAACACATGTTTGTTTTTTATGCTCTGCGTTTGGCCAAAAATGAATAATACATCTATCATTTTCGCTTGCGAGAGTGACGTGACACTGAGGTCACGCACCCCATGTCTCCAGGCTTTGAAAGAGGCAATAAATCAATCTTGGCACTATTACTTACAATTAATTGTGCTTTAAAGTTTTACAGTGTGTTTATGATATGCAGGGCCTGGATGATTTATGTGGACAGTGTGAGTCATTCCCTCTAATTGGTGTTGTTTTCCCGGCTTATAACCCCTGTGTGACCTCTTAGTTTAAGCTGCCAGAGCGTGCTGAACTGGGCCTGTCGCACTGGTCCAAACACTGGACAGGCTCATACTTCAGCAGTCATTTACAGAGAAATACACACGTGGAGGCGTACACCACTCACAGATACTGACACACAAATACACATACCTGAGAGAATGAACATGTGGCTCCCTGGAAATATCTGTGTATTTCGTCTATCACACAAACTAAACACGTCCGAACAATTATAAACAGCTGTTTTAACATTTAGGATATGTTGTCATTTAAAGACAGAGAACAGCAGTGTCTGAAGTGATACAATTAACAGATAACAAGACGTTATGTAATACGAGGGAAAGAACATAATATGAAAGCAAGCACATCCTAATCTGTCCGTGAGTGTATCTGTCTGAACATAAAGCAGACAGGCGTTCAGTGTGGTTACATTTTGCCCACAACTCCTCCTCAATCCGCAGCGCTGTCCTTAGTCGACCTATTGTATACATATTGATTTGGGAAAGTGTCATGAAAGAGAGGTGACAAATCAGGGTTCTGTATGCATAATAGCTGGTGCAAATACAGAATCTAGCAGAGACGGAAAGAGTGGTAATAAACTTGCTACCACAGCAATCTGTTGGGTTATATTTCCTTCCCCTGTTGAGAACCATATTCTTTGAGTTTTCTCTGAGGACACATTTGTTCTGTAAAATGATTCAGCTAACCCACTGAAGGCACATTCACAAAGCGCTATATTGCATGCTGTTTGTTATGTTTGAGAGCTTCGGGGAACTCATAACTCTCAAGCACAGAGATGAACGTGGCAACATACTTTACAGGGCACATTTGAGACTTGAAAAGGAAGCAAAACAACCAACCTATAGCAGAATGCCTTCTCTTTTTCCAGAGTTATATTGCAAAAAAAAAAAGAAAAGAAAGAAAAAGCCACAATCATGCATCACATAATGCACAATCATGGGTCTAAAACCATGCAGTCTATCTTAGATTTGGACTGCTCCCTTCAGTGCAAACTTAAAATGAACCGCTGTCTGCTGCAGAGTAAAACAGGTTAGTGTCTGGGGAAGAAAAAACAGAACTGAAAAGATCCACTTGAGGACTTTCCTGGCTCTGTCACTGTCAATTCCCTTGAAGAACCGTTACCCTGTGTGCAGAGACTCATGGGACCCGGGAGTTGGCTCAAGCCACCCTGCAATGCAGTCTGCTTTACATTATACGCAGAAGGATGTGGGAAAAAAAACTTGTGTTCATGCTAGAAAATCAAGTCAAATACTTCGTTCAGGCAAAATCTAAGTGACATCCGAGGAACATTTATACCCGCTGACGTAGCTACCAAGCTGTGCTTAGTGAGGGGGACCATAGACTTACTTCATTCACTGTGAAATACTCTTAAACATGTGGCAAGGAGTAAATGTTATTCTACTAGTTAAATTTGCTACGCACTTTTTTTAGCGGTGCTCGGGATCTGAAAACAGAATGTGCTGTCACAGTGTTTTGATAGACATGGCCAGTTTAACCCAAGGGTTCGACAGCATAATATGGGCTCCGTGGCGGAGTGGAGGGAGCCGGAGGAACCAAGCCAAAACGTACCACATGTATTTTCCGAAAGCAGCCCAACACAGTCCAAATGGCTCTACGTGGTTTAACGCCATTTCATTCCATGACCTCTAAGTCCTCAAAGAGAATTATCACATTATAGCATTCCAACACGCCCAATTTCCCAAAATACAGCTCAAGGCTTTTCCACTCTGACTCTGCTTAGTGTTGTGGTTTTGGGAAAACACTTCAATCGTACCCTCTGTGTTTTTTTGTTTACTTCAGGTATTTATAAATTTATTTTTTTCTCCATCTCTCTCTTGTCTTTGTCATTTTGCCTCTGCTTCTGTCCAACTACTTGTCCTTTCCACTCAGAAATGCAATATAACAAAAACCTAAAAGAGAAAATTACAAACCCCCCCTCCTTGAAGCAAACACCAAAACATTCGGACAAGTCAGTGACGGCTCATTGTCGCCCACTTAGTGTCATGCCCACTAGGGTATAAAGACAAACAGTAACAATTAAAGTGGCGACAAAACTATCCTCACTATCTGAACATGGCTATTTCATTTGAGCACAGTTCTTTGTCATTGCAGTGAATGTTGCTTCAACTTTTTTGTCAATTTTGCACTCGCAGACCTCATCGCAGAGGTTTGTGTGTGTGTGTGTGCTTGCGCTTTTTCCTGCAAACAACCGGCCGTTGACTGTCTGGTTGTGATTTAGGGAACATGGAAAACATTGGGAATGTATGAAAAGTTATGGTGTTCAGATTGTGCTAAAGACCATAACTGCTTTATCAGAACCATGTGGCGTCGCTCAGTGCCATGCCATAATGGCATGATTGAAAAGGAGTTTAAACTGTGGTCACAATCCACTCAGATATGACTCAAGAGGGGTCTCGAAAGTTCAGCACTGTCTCTTTCATAGTGCACCCATTAACTGTTCCAATACATACATCATGCAGTGGGAATGATCTGATAGAGGGGCTTTTTCTTCAGATTTATGCTGTCATGAGTGGGCATGTATCACTGTAACCCTGCTGCTGTTACTATGGTTTCAATTTATCTACTGTAAACAGTAGGAGGGAGATTTGTCATTTAAGGTCTTGGAGGAAAAAGAACCGTATGCAGAGCAAAAAAACTTTAGAGGATACACCCCAAAGTCAAATAATTTCCTAAATAAATCTTTTAAATCACGTCTGTGGTCCTGTATTCCCCCCACCCCCCATGTGCACTAATTGAGACTCAAATGGTAGCACAAGCGACAGCAAGACAGCTAATTACCATCCTTTGTAATGAAGCAAATGGCAGACACTGTACCATGAGCCACTGTTATGAGCAACACCCTGCTGTACCAGACATAATAGCAAACACAAATATCTAATTATGCTATCATCTATCCTTGCGTTCCTGTTCTGTCGCAGACGTTTCGCTAATTGGTGGCCCGCACTATTGGTCAGCTTACAATCACTCCGATGATGTGGACAATTAGAGCCGGGAGGTACTCATGGCTCATCAAGTCCGTGATAGTTGACACATCACGTCTCATCTAACTCAAAACAAATGTTACGGAAATGCTGCTGTGCTGTGACATTGCAGGGGCCCAGATACGAGATACGTCCGGGCAAAAAATCCCCTTCACTGTGTAGACTCAGTCAAACACCGCTAATAAGGAACTGTGGATAGGACAGCACAAGTATGTTGGGGCACACACAAAATACTGTGTGCAATGGGAGGCAGACGCGTTTTCATCAAAGCTGTAACCTTTTACTTTGCATAGGGAATAAATAATCATATACAGCAGGTTCAAAGACACAAAGACACAAAAAACACACACATCATGTCAGCTAGAATCAGTGATTATCTCTCCTTTCATCTAAGGCTGTGGCGACACAGGCAAACATTTCTTTTTCGCTGACAAGCTATGTAAATAAAATCTTATAAAGTGACTTTACCCTGCCAAAAAGCATTGTAGAGGTCCTTAGTCTCTTTTTATATAAAGTGGATGAACAGTGTTTTCATTCCACTTTTCTCCATCTACCAAACATGCCAGACTGAGGTTAAATTATTTCAATGTTTTGCTTTCTCGCTTGCCACTTGCATGAAGAATCAAGAACAAAGCATAGCATGAACTGACACTAAAAGAGTACACTATCTTAGCTGATTGTCTCAAACAATAAATATTTTGTTTTGCGTGTGCACTTTTAAACCCGACATCGACTCACATGCTTCTGATTTGTCACTGGATGCCTTCGCTCTTGCTACTCTGGATCCGTTTTTACCTCCGTGGCTCACTGTCAAAGCCCCAGAGACCTTGAAATGAAAAAGCTTAGCTAATCCAAACGGTAAATATTTCATGACCTTACAATTACATGAAATCAAACCTAGGCTAAAGCTGTTCATTTATATTGCATTATCAAAGCGGTATTAAAAAAAAAAAAAAAAAAGGGGGGAAAAAGGGGAGAAGTGGGTATATCTATGAACCTTGCGAACTCTAATTAGTCTGTGACCCAAAACAAGAGAGGGAGGAATAAGTGCATGGGCGCAGGATAATTAAGCGATTGTGAGCGGCATGTACGTGAGCTGTCACTCCGATCGGCAGCCATGTCACACTTGGCAACACAACCACGACCGGACAGCCGCCCGTCGTCTTTGATCTGGGCTCATGCATACGGAATCAGGTCAGGCCGTGGTCACACACATTTACACACACACGCTCTCACATGCAACACACACGTACATGATAGTAAGCGATAGTAAAGAGAGACTCTTTTCAAAGGGCCACGGTAGTAGGACCTCTGTAAAGGGAGACTGACAGTCAAGCATGCACAGGAAGAAAGGCAGGATAAAGGAAAACAATAGAAAAGGGAGGAAAGGGATGAATGTGACAAATCCACTCAAGGGACTACAGCTTAAAAAAAAAAAACAACAAAAAAAAAAACATAACTTACAGTGTCTGACTTGGGTTTGACCACTTTCATGAATGCTCCTCTTGCCTGTGCCTCCATCACTTCTTTCTTGGTAACTTTCCTGGTGTCCAGGAACTTCAGCTGGGGCAACTTGTGCAGAACAAAGTACCTGCGAGAAAGCAACAATTCAGATTAAACTGTACCACACTGCCGCCTTAAAAGGTCCGCTTGTAGGCCAGTTTCTTGACAAAGAGACAAACAGAGAATCTAAGGAAATGTGTAAACGGTGACACACTAATCAAACTGACACCAATTCTAATATGTAAATGCACGCGTCAACAAAACTTGAAAAGAATCTGTGTTTAGAGAGATTTAATGGTGATGCAGATTTAATGGTGATATTTTCTTGTATGTAATAACTTCAAAGCTGATAAGAATAAGTACGACATATAAATAGCAAGAAAGGAGATACAACCCATCTGCCAGAGCTGTCATTCTGGCAGCATCACAGATATCTCTCTAAGCTTTCAGACACACTCTGTCTTTCATTGGGAGGGAGAGAAATGTCACAAGATAATGGTTGGAATACATAGATGACAACAGATCCTTTCACAGGCAGGCAGGGATAGAGGAACCGGTATGTCAGGGCTGAGCTGGTAGCCAAAAAGGACATGCATGCAGCACCTAAGTGGAGGGTGAGAAAGGACGGGGGATATGGGCACAGACAAGACCTGTGCGCAAAGAGCCGTGACAAATTGATGATGGCGATGGCGATGAGGGGAGATGGCAAAGCCCATGTCAAGTTTTCAACACCTGAGGATTATAAGGAGGGGATGCAGGGATCACGTTTAGACTGACATGGAACAGGAAATATCTCTGTGGAAAATTATGGGGAAAAAAAACGTCTGAGATAATTTGAAAAAAGCATAAAACAAAAAGAGTGTTTAACAGCAGAAAGAAAACAAATGATTAAAACACTAAATTTTTCAAATGGGCCTAAATGACTTCTTATAGGAACATTATTGTATGGTAAAATGACTCCTAGCCTCAAATAAGAGCTCCCTTTCCGACAAGAGCACCAGCACTCAAATACAAGAGGCACCATTCGCATCCTGCATCTGCCTCCTTGTAAAAGGACTTTGTTCAGGGCATTTCCATGATGAAATGTGAAGATGCCCTTGGGAGACATGCAGAGAGGTTATTCTCCATAGGTAACCCACCATCACAGGGTCAGAGCAGATGACAAGGCTCTGTCAGCCAGTAGGGATATTAATGATTCAACCCAACCACAGAGGGAGGATAAGAGAGCGCAGGGGGGTAGGGGGGGTAGTGGAGATGACTGGGGAAATGAAAGATTCGTAGCCTTTTTTTTTTTTTTTTTTTAAGCAATACTAAACATGTGTTGACATCAATATGATTTTTTTTGCCCTTGGAAGTGGTTATTGCAGTAAAAGTAAAACTTTTATAAAGAACTAGATTATCTTAATTCAAGAAAAAAATAAATAAACAGAAAACCAGGCAAAGTTTTACTTCATGGCTCCTTTAATATCGTAAAACTTTCCCTGGATTTTTTTTTTTTTTTTTTTTTTGGGGGGGAGAGTGTATGTCTAATGTCTATATAATCTGGTATTTATTACAGGGAGAGTAGAAGCAATCTACATAAGGCATACCTTATCATTTATTTGACTTTTACCATAACAAAGAAGGTATACAATAGCTTTACAGTTTGGTATAAAGTATACAAGAAACTGTTTATGATCAGAGAAATTTATATGACTGAAAAAAATGACAGAAATCAATCAAACCTATTGAATATTAATTTCCCCAAATATTTTGAATTGTCATATATGTTGCCTGTGAATTCTCAAAATTTTACATTTTTGTTCAGCTGACCTGCATTGCACTGAGTAAAAAGAGACTACACTGATAAAAGAAGGTTACACTAATAGTTAACTAACTATTTGAAAGTATATCAGTTGAACATCATTTCCATTTTTGTTTTAATTAATACTAAATATAATAACATTAAACATGAAATAAAGTGCCATCAATCATTATACTTAGTGTAACAGCTATGGAAGACAACATAAAAAACTTTAAAAAAAATTATATTTATAGATATTAAGGGTAAATATTATGCAGCTCCATTTATGACATGTAGAAAAAAAAAGGTTGAGTGAACACGAAGTACAGCTGATGGATGAGGCACCTCCGGCACAAGACCTATGATCTGCCACAAAAGGAGATCAGACAAACTGATAACTTTCCTCAAGATAAGAAGTTAAAATGTCACATGAAAATATGTTAATCTTTATACAGCAGAGAGGCAGAGAGAAAGGACTGAGTTTTTTGGTGGGACAGTGTCCTATAAGCACAACGCTGCATAATCACAACCCACTGTGAACATACAATATAATATCAAAGCTTTAAACTATTGTTATTGTAATACCACAAATGGCCACCGAGCGTATGCATGGCCGGCTAAGAACAGGACAACATTTAACCTCCCCGCACACTACACAATACTGTGTGAATGAATACTATGTTTCTATGTCATTGCACTAATTGGGGCACCGATGCAACGCACCAGGGTATTTCACTTGAGAGACCAAGAGCTCCCGAGGCACTGGGCTGGGTATTTATTGCCCAAGGCCAGTGCTGTCACGACCTGCATACAGCCTAACCTTGTCAGACATGAAATCTGCATCACGCTCAAATTGATGTTTTACTATGTGACACATTATGAATATTACATTACAGGACCGTAGACGTTGTCAGTCAAAACAGAACAGCTCTCCTCACCAGTAAGATAAGCATGCGACGAGAGGGAAAAGGGGGAGAAGGGAAGAAAAGGAGGGAAGGGGGGGGGGGCAACAAAAAGAGAGAATAAAGATTATTCAAGAAAGGCAAGGTTGGTAAATGATTAATAGGCAACACTGAGTCAGAAACAAGCACTTAGGGCTAAAGCAGACAAAAGAGAGTATGCTTTTCGCCTTTTATCGCATTTCATGTAAAGGACCCTGACAAATGGTGGTCATATTGCATGGCTTAAGGCCTAGCTTGATGTTTAATGCATCATCTGCTCTGGTAAGGCAGGGTAGTAAACACTCATTCGTGGTGGTGACTAGTCACACATGAAATCCATTTTGCAAACCGGAGTGTAGAGGGGCCAGTTGACAAAGCTTTTAGAGTGATGTGGTTGAATCCACAGTCTGCTTGTGAAATACAGGGGTCTGGATGTTAAAAAAATAAAAAAGGAACATCTACAAATCCATTACTTACAACAACTATCACTCTGAATAGTGGCAAAACTGTCTGACTGAAAAAGTAAACACACCCAGAACATTATCTATCCATCCACCCATCCAGTTCAGAGTAATATCCTTTCCTTATTTATGTGTGACATCATCACAGTTCATCTATGTAATAACTGACCTGTATCTCTGGTAGTCATCCTCATCCTTATCCGGGCTGACCAGCTGGTTGGGGCAGGCCTCATTTCCCAGCAGGCTTAGGTACTCCAGTGACGGGGTCACATCAGCCAAGTGTTCCAACAGGGCCTCGATATCAGTCAGGTGTCAAAGGGCGGATGTCAAGGACCTAGTGCTGTTAATTACATTAGCATTTACTACCCACACAGCCCCTCCCAGGCCTGTCTGCACTAAAACACGTCACTGTCAAATTTACAGAGGTGCTCAAAGGGGCTAGTCACTGGCTTTGTGAGACTGGGCAGACAGAGGGGCAATTTAAGGTGCAGGATTTGGCATATAGCAGTGACACAATTTGGCTGCTGCTCTCTCTCTCTCTTTCTCTCGATCTCTTTCATTTCCTAGGTGGCCGGGTGCAGAACAGTGACAAAATGATGGATGCCCTGTGGTTCAAACAGTCCGTGCTTCCCAGAGCCGTGCTGTGGAAAACTTTTGCGAAACGTGGAAAAAACAAACAGCCCCTAAGCAGGCACATTCATCACTAATACATTCACTTGGAAAATTGAGCCCCAAAGTGTCAAAATACAACTGCACTAATGCAGTGCTCGAGCTTTAAAATGGCACTGTGCCACGACAGGATGTACATAATTGGCCTATTAGCATGTGCCGACCACTTCACAACCAAACTCGGCACACAGTCCCAGACGCACACTTCAAGGAGCCCCAGTTTTAATGTTGACTCTGGAAGTGTGTGTGTGTGTGTGTGTGTGTGTGTGTGTGAATGTGTGAGAGAGAGTGAGCATCGTTACCCAGTAGGATCTGCATAACCAGAGGAAAACAGGACACATTGCTAAACCTGTTCTGAAGCTTAGAGGGGAAGTTCACAAATTTTTGACTGATCATAAACAGCCTCGCAATGTGCCAGTGTCTTGAATTTAGGGTGGCTGTGCAGAGCTCTGGTTTCAACATGTTTACGCTGGGTGGCAAGAAGAATTCACCAGGCCATTATAATCAATGTGCCACAATGTTTGCATGTTCTAGTTTGTTCAGTGACAAATTAAATAACCGGTTCAATTTATTTCAGCGATGTAAAGAAGTAGCATCTGATACAAATGTGAAAAATCTTAAATCTATAATTCCTATAATTTAAAATAACGGATATTACCAAGGAGCAAATACATTTCATTATAATTTTTTTTTTATTCTAGGGATGCAATTTTAATCCAATACAATCTATCCTCTTTGAAAATAAAAACACATCTGTTATGTTGACTCTAAAATCTGAATCCACTAGAGGTCCCTGTGGTTCAAAAACTAGTCCTGTGTTGAGCTCTGTGACAGCCAAGTTTCTTCTGCACTCTGTTGCAACACACAATGCTCCCTCCAAAGCCATGACATTGAAAACTGGTTCTTTGAGACAAAAGCAGGTTGTATTAACATCGCAATGTAAGCAAAATAAACTTGATTCTGAGACTGATGCCTGTAATCTATATCTGCATAGTAGACTGCAAATCAAAGACAAAGAGAGGCTGAGTGATTTGTTTGAAAGGATATTTGGTTCTTATTGAGTGTCAGGGTGTGGAGGTTGGGTAACCTGGGCAACTGGAGGTCATTTCCAAGCAGATTGTTGTCAACGACCAGCTCTTCCAGCTCAGTGAACGTTTTGATGCCTGCCAGTGACCTGCAATGATAAAGTAACAGGAAAACTGTTATGGCTCTAAATCTGGCCAGACGTTATTGTGCAGAAATAAATATTTCAGCCTCCCTCTTTCATATGCCGGGAGAGTATGGGTCTGGGCCTGTCAGGGAAGTGAATGACAAGAATTAGTGGTGCTGAGCTCCCCTGGCATGGTGAGGCATCCTTCAGCGGATGGCAGGATGAGGGATGGGGGTCACTTGTGAGTAGCCAGGATTCAAAACAAAAGGCTTCAGAAATGCGGCGGGCAGGATGAATTTGTCAATGTCTTGTGCCTTGAGGCGCCCAGTTTCGCCTGACCCTAACCCTCCATTCCCAAGACAAATCACTCTGTCACAGTTCACCTTCACTCCCCAGACACAAATTTAACTTGTCATCCATCATTTTCACAGAGGAACCGGAATACACTCACAATCACAGATGGAATGGAAGGGAAACTTTTTTTTTTGTAACTGTGCTGCAATAGGGGTTAGTGTTGGGATTTTAACATCAAAGGACTTTTTTTTCTCTTTCTTTTTAAAGAAGGAATTCTGCCTTTCCGCTCCGTTTTATGACACATTGCAAAAAGAGGTGAAGGGTCATCTCAACTCTTTCCCTTTCTGCCTCTCTCTCACACACACATGCACACTCACACAGGCATAAAAATGATGGAGGGCGGTGTTAGGAGTAATGTTGGGGCCCTGCAAAGTTCAAGTCATAGAAGGTGCATAAAGGCAATGTGTGTGTTGTCTAATCCTTCACACTGTCAGCATGACATGGTAAAGTGTCCTGGGTGACTTCATTGGCATTTACATCTGCCAGACTTTGACCCAGACAGTGCACCTCTCAAGAACTGCTTCTCACAGAACAGGTTATTTTTTCATTTAATACAGTAATTTTAATTATGACATATATTTAACTTTATTAATTATTAACTCCAAGCTGTTTTTTTCAAAATTCTACATTAAAACTATAGTGTGTTTCTAGTTTTAAAAAGCAGACGGATAACCTTGACATTAAGTTACGTAAATATAAACTCCAGTGAGCAACGTCACATTGCATTGACAAACTCAAGGTACAGTGAGGTCTAAACAGCTGCAGCATGAACTATTGCTCCTCCAATGGATCTGCCTTGTGTCAATGGCTGCCATGATACACACCAACTTAGAGCTATGTAAATATAATACCTTTATCATGACAATCTGCAAAAGGATAGCTACAAGCAGTATACAGTGTGAGGGCAGTGTAAAACATATACCAGCACTCACTGTGGAAAAGAAACCACACTTTGGCAAAGCAAGGAAAAGGAAATGTTAAAAAAGATGCTGAGTACTTGGAATATGAGGTAGTGCACCAAAATACACTTGGAGCCATCAAGATGTTAACATGTCCAACTAATTGGTCACTGAGTAGCCATGCATGTACTTTTATTTAACACTTTTAGTGAGCTAGACCCACTGTTTTCTTGCTTTATCTCTTCTGTGTCTCATGTGCTTTTCACGAGCCATCGGCTTGGACTCCACCTAGACATATTCCTTGATCCAGAAACTCACACAGATGCACGCAGCGGAGACACTGGCAGCAACTTTGAACTACAAAGCAAAATGTTGCAACTTGTCTCCTCGGGTGGAAAATGACAAATCAGCAATTCATTGTTGACTTGCGAGTGAGGCGGACCGAGCTGCCTTATTTCAAAAGACATCAACATTTTGCAAACACACACACTTGATACCCACAACAACAGCTGACAGCACCTAGCCAGTGTGCTGGCAAAGCTGCTAGCTGACAACCTCTTATCAGGTCTGATTAATGCACTGGCAAGATGGATGAATAGAGAGATGTGCCAGTTTTATGAAATCCTACTCTGTTTGCTTATTTTTTTCCGACATGGTGCTTCACATTTGTGAAAGCAAGAGGGCCCATTATGATACAGTATACATAACACTGTAAGAGCAGGTGCAAATTATACATTCCAGATATTCTTTTTTACTTTTCTTGTCATGTATATGGTAAATTAAGTATTGGATTTCAAAATAAAACACAAAAAAATGTGTCCTCTTTTTTGTTGGACTTTGTCCAAATAACAACTTATGAAAATCCAAATGCAGAAGTATTGAAACATAGGTGTGATTGGACTATTGGTAAATGAAAATACAACTTATATTTTTCAGCACAGTGTTTGTGCTCACATGAAATTTACTACAACATGCAATTAATCTGCAGGTTTAAGCTTTGCTCGTGTGTGGTTAGGAATAATGGTGTACCACATTGGCTTAACATTATCTTGTTTGCTGTTAACAGAGGTTTGCTAACTAACTATTTCCACCTGTAAGTGCGTGTGCGTGCGTGTGCGTGTGCGTGTGTGTGTGATGCAGTCCTGTGGGTGATGTTATTAGCTGCTCGGTTAAAGGGAGCCGCATGGCGCAGGAGGGAGCCTTATTAATTGTTGTTTTCATGTCACCACTGCTGCGTGCACTGGCTGATTTAATCAGTTAAATTCACAGCCAGGGGAGAGCCACTGAGTCCCATCCAGCATTAACTACAGTGCAGGGATTGAACTTCTAATACTCTCCAGCTTTCTGTGCTCCCTCTGCAGATTTCCATAGCTGGTTTCATTACTTTTTATAAGCTTTCTTGTTTTAATGTGCAGCTTGGAAAACTAACAAAGTTTAAGCACTGCAGTAAAAGTACTTCACTTCTTAAAAAAAAAAAGAAAAAAAAAAGAGCAGCTTTTGCTTTTAACAAAACTAATGAGCATAATTGACTTGAGTCCCAATGCTATAGACATTTGGTAAAACACAGACAATACACACAAATTTTACAGTAAATATATGTAAATAACTGTTTTTCTAATGTTATCACTATTTTATGTAATTCCCCTCTTTCAAAAATGTGATGATTATGATAACTCTAAACTGCATTGGCAAATGTTGTAATTTCACAGATTTACTGCTACTAATATTACCACTTTGCTATGTTTCATACATCTGCTAATGAGATTTCCACAGATGAAACGGAAATGTCACTTCATGTATATCAAGTAGAATCTGTTTTGGAATAAGCTTTTATTAAAACCTGACCTTTTATTAAAAAGGATACAGAAAATATTTTACTGTCACATCACATTGCATCACTTCCTTCTACATATTCAGAAAAATGTGATTTCTATGGTAACGTGATCAAATGGCATCTGCTTAAACCTTTAACTAGCAAGAGAGAGAGAGAGAGAGAGAGAGAGAGAGAGAGATGGAGAGACGCGATGGCTTTAACGAGGTGAGGCGATGAATCCTCCTTGTTAAGATAATTATGATCAGCCTCATTGTCAGAGCTAATACTTCACACGGGCTGTCTTTACACTTTGACTACCACTTAGCCTGTGTAAGCTTACCATCATACATCATGCAGCCCCATGTGCATCGGTGTGTGTGCTTTTGAGCTTACATAAGAAGTGCATGTATGTGCTGAAACCGCCATTATCTGCTAAGATCCTGTCTACTGAATGCACAGAGTACATGCACTAATATTTAGCTTGAGAAGAAACACAGGACACAGGGGAGGATGTGAGAAACCAGACAAGGACACTGGAGAGGAGACACTGACCCAGAGAGCAGCGCTGCCAAATCAATACACTAATACTAATGCAGACATAGTGATTGATAAACCACTGCTGACAACAGAGGGAAGAAAACTCTCGACCATTACTGGCTGAAATGTCAGTCACTCCTTCCAATGGTGTGCACTAGTGTCATGTCAGATATCCTCAGGCAACAAATGGAAACGACAGCCTTGGATCCTTTACACGTGTTACACAGGCTCCCCTCTTATGTCTGCTGCTTTCGAAACTGTTGCCTAAATGACTCATAGTTTTTAGAAACTCTCAAGACGATGGGTCAAATGTGGAGTTTGTCTCAGCTGTAAATGACAGAACTACAATGTAAAACAACCTCAAAGCCTTCTCTGTTGCTGAAATGGTGATAGAGATCACAGAGGCAACATCCCTGCAGCTACCACTGCAAAACTAGAAAACTTCCTGAGACTAATGCTTAATAAAGAACACACACACACACACACACACACACACACACACACACACTTTGAAAAGCTGGAGAGCCCTTGCAGCTGCAATCCACAGTTAGGACTGATGTCCTCTCGGAGGTTGCAATGGTGCAGAAAGGCAATGAGCTGTTATTCTAAACGGAGGGCCAGAGCTGCAGAGTGACAGGCATGCTGACGTCCTGTTCAGAGGGCAACAGATAAATGTTTGATGAATTGACCAATACTGGGGCCATGATGGCCTTCATATGTGCATAATGGACTATTCAGAGCACACTTCAGATTGCCTGCCAGGATAAGGTACTGTAATGAATGGGAAAAAGATCTGGACCTGGGAAACCCAGTGTGTGGACTGGCTTTAATAAACTTAATAAGAAGGGTGAATGGAGGAGGGCTGGCTGCAGAGGGAGGGAAGGAGGCTGGAAAGCCATTCAGCCTTAAATAGTCAAGAAACATTCTGTTGGCTCTTGCCACTCCCTGCCACTCTTGCCATTCTTAATCAGTAATTCAGTCATTTATCCATATTCCCAAATTCCCCATATTCATGTTGTCTAAAATAATCAAATTAATCCCCTAGTAAGAATACAAATAACAGCATAACATAAATCAAGTCTAAATATTTTTGTACAACAGCACCAAATTGCATCTTTCTGTCCTGTTTACTGATACTGTCAACTAAAAAGAAAATATTTAGTTTAGTTCCCTAATTTTCAGATATTTTTCTTGTTTTAGAAAAATAAAGTTCTCAAAATGTTAAATATGACACTAAATGAGTTAATGGAACTGATGGTTTTGTGGTGTAACAAAGTGGTGGTAAGTGTGAAAGGCGTAGTACAACATGTTATTCAGTTTTGTGACATTAATGTAAAAACTGAGCCTAGAAACAAACCTATCAATACACAAAGTCTCCAGTAGTTCAACACAACTGTATTTCATCACTCTAACCAACAACAAAAACACAAATAAACATCAAAAAATCCCATAATACAGCATCAAAACACTATCAGGATTAGCTTATGGCAAATAAGATGACATTATCTGTAAAGCAAATTAATGCCCTGCAACCTCAAGCCCCCCCCCAACATCCCTCCTACCACCTCCACACAGTGCTGATCAGGTCTGTTCCAGCACTCTTCCCTCCAGCTACAGTTTATGGCCTATACGCGTCTCTGTGTATGCATCTGTGATGGCGACGGTGAATTAGACTGTCATTATCTGTCTCTGTGTCCCCCACAGCTCTCCCTTTCTCACCCCCTATCTCCCTCACATGTAGACAGTCGCTACTCAGTGTGGCACTCCTCTCTCTGTATTGCCAGGCCTCAGGTGGCAGTCATTTAAAGATCACACGTTCAGGACACACATAGCCCTCCCTGAATGCATGTCAATTCACACATGGGAAGGGGATTACACATCTCCTCCTAGGCAGCTGCAAATTACTATTAATGGCAATGCAAATCATTAGAGTACGTTTGGCGCCGCCAGCAAATCTCTTCTTTATGTGGGTTCACTCCTAATCTGTTTTGAATATTGCGCTATGCTTGCTCCTGCTAGCCCATGTGTACAAGCATCACTAGTTACTAAGCTGTCAATTGGAGGTGGCATGTCAGATTGAACTTTACAGTTACATCATTTGCAAAACAAAAATATCTCTTTAAGAGAACATAAACAAATTCAAGCAAGAAGAAATCTGTGAAACATAATTAGCAAAGTTCTTTGTTGATGAAGAAGTTAAATATCACAGCTCATTACTTCATGTTATATGAGGTTATTATGAGACTAGTGCAGATTAAATTGTTGAAAATGTCTACACCATGGTGCGTCTGTCGAACGTTTAAAGCTAGCTTCTGCGTGTAATACCCCCGTGGATCTTGCAGTGTCTGAGTTATAGACTGCCCCTGTGGATATTCCTGCTGAGTGTGTGAGGTTAATATTCTCTCTCAATGTCATTAGCGCTGGCAGAGGGGCTGAGACTACTGTGAATCAGACAGGGACTGATCCTGTCAATTCACACAGACACACACACACACACACACACACACAAAGACAGCCAGGGTCAGACAAAATCAAAGCCACTGTACTGAGGTCAGCATCACCTGGCCTCATGCTTCCCCTTGCACCTCCAATCCCTGTCTGATTAATGACCCTGGATCGACCCTGGCCAGGGGATAAGAACTTGACAGACATTCCTGTCAGGTCTGACCTCATAAGCCTTGCCTGACCCCGGTTTGGCCCGGGATGAAGTCTAAGCTCCAACAATGACCCGATTGAGAGGTAGGAGAGAGTTGCCCCTTTCCCAGTGAAGAAAGAAATAGAGAGATCACTGCACAAAGGTGGATGTGTCTTTTAAAGTTTCAGCAAGTGAGGTTTGTTACATGGCCAGACAGAATGACAGCTGCTTCCTAATGTACAACACTAAACTGTACACTGTGAAATACATCATCAGACAGAAGGAAGGGGCATGCAGCATGGTGGTGAAGCTGAGCTCCTTCAGATCCTATACAACACTTCCCTCCTCATAGTGCCTGGACTGTGCTCACAGTATGGCCATGCGTCTTGTGAATGTTTGTACTGAAAGATTAGTTGTCTATCCACATGACAAACACCGTCGTCCCTCAGTGAGCGGGAGCCGAAAATCAATTCACTGATGGCATCTCAGTCAGTGAGGACATCAATGCAGCACAAACAAGCACACATAGGCTCTCATGCATGCTACACAGGCTCACACATTTCAAGTGTACATAATACTGTAAAATTACAGTGACAGGGTAAGTCAGCAAAGTAAGTATTCTTCACGTTAACAATGAGTTTCTTATGAATAAAAATGTAGTTTATATACACAGAATATGCAACTGGAAATGAACTCATGTACTCATGCAATAACATGAAAAAAAACATTAAATAATACATGCTATCTGTGAGGAAGAATCCCTCAGTCCCTGACTGCCTGTACACTCTGTCATTACAGTGTTCAGGCTCAGTGCTTGTCAACATTTCCCTGAGAGGGGGAGCCATCCCGCATTACGTTTGAGTGAGTTCAACTGTCAACTGCCAGCCATTTGTATGCCTCAGCATCCACCTAATAGCAAATAATCACTACCCTGCGCTCTCTTCATGGCAAATGATCGATGTTGTCTTGAAGTCTGATGGATGACCCTGCCACAGTGATGTCCAGGCATGCATTAAAAACCACCTCTATGAAATGCCTGTCAGTCTGATGAAGCGGCGCACACAAAAATCACACGCGTGTGCACATGCTGACACTGAGGAATGCATACACACAGATAAAGGAGAAAATGAACAAAGCAGAGGAAAGCTATGGTTCAATTCAACAATTAGAAAAAAGTTAATTTCTTTATATTAGGGGAAAATGTTATAATGTGACGGGACCTGTGGTGTGATTGGTAGACAGCATTACTGGAGGTAGACTGCTCAAGTACCACCTGGGATGCTTCTCTCCCTCCTCTCACCCTCTCTCCCTCCTTCCTCCTCTCTAACACACAAACAGCTCCCTATTACCC
Organism: Seriola lalandi dorsalis; assembly: GCF_002814215.2. Taxonomy (NCBI): domain Eukaryota; kingdom Metazoa; phylum Chordata; class Actinopteri; order Carangiformes; family Carangidae; genus Seriola; species Seriola lalandi. Next base: position 1,035,788 of record NW_019525385.1, on the reverse strand, counting down.
CTCAGTGTTCAGATTAAAATGCACAGCACCACAGTCTTTGATCTCCCACTTGCTGACACAAATCCTTTCAAGCCTCAACATTTTCCTGCAAAGGTAATTAGTGCTAATTAAAAAGTTTCGAAAGCAGTCTACGGCTGCTGTTGATGCTGCCGCTGCTGGTGCTTGGGCGCGCCCTCCGTCAGATTACCCATCTACCCCCTCCCCAGGTCCTACGGATGTGTGTGTCAGCTGTGTTCCTGCCTCCTTTTTTGCAAAAGGATCCCATAACAAGACGACACCAGTCAGCCAAGAACGTTTGTAGAGGCAGGATGAAATCTGGAAGCCCAGTAAGGGGTCTAACTGGTGGTTCTTCCCCCCTGACAAACCTGTGCTCTGCAGGAGAACATGTAATGGCACATGTAACAAATACAAATCCCACAAATAGAACAGGTGTAGTCTTTAATTGGGATATCCCAGCTTGGGGGGGCTTGTAAACACGGAGTAATTAACTTGATAAGGGATTCAATTTGCTGAAAATATCATTGCAGAGAAACATATCATTTAGTATGGGCCGTGATTTGCATAATGATAACAAATGCAAAGACTCCAAATTCTTGTGGCATAATGAATAAACACATTAGTAATTAAAGAACTTCCTGTTTATCGTGATTCTAATAATGTGGGATAAAGATACAACTTGAGCAGTCTAACAGTGCTATGATTCATTCACCGGCCTGCCTTATTGCTTTCATCAAGCCATTATTATGATATAATTAGCTGCCTTTCTAGCATATTATTAAGTGGCTTGCTGAGTGTCAGGTACAGAGGCGTCTCAGAAATGACACACAAAAAAGCAATATCGTTCCACAATGTTTCAGAAAGATAATTACATAATCTCAGCATGGAGAGCAAGCAGAAAAGTGATAATTAGACAAGTATTCCTGCCAATTAAAGTATCAAGCCTTGTGTTTTTTTTTTCAAGTGATATCGAGCTTGCTGCACAACCATGCACAACCTAATATGATAACATTGCTTGTGTAAAATCACCATAAGGAATTCAACATAACTGTAGTAACGTTATACCAACACTGACCTATCATATATGTTTCCAGTGCAGCGTACAACACTGTTAGAAGCTGGAAGTTTTCCAGGGCCTTTGAAAGCTGGTAGGGTAATGAGTATGTTCACTTTTTCCAAGATGACAATGAAAGCCAGGAGTATGTTTTGGCTCTAACAAGCCTATTAATAGGCTTAATGACTGACATGTAGGTGTGCCAACAAGACAAAGCAGAGAAACAACAAAGTTATTGATTTGACCTTTGGGATAGTTCCTTCTCTCATTGTTGTTTTTGCCTTGTCTTACACCATGCAAGGAGATAATAGAACATGTCATCGCACAAGGCAGTTTGAAACTGAATGCCATCATTTTAATTTAAATGTTACATTCCCGGTGACATCTCTGTCAATGCATAATTGGCACTGAATCCCAGTTTGGATGTACATATTTATCATTCAGCGTGAGACACTCAAAGACACCGACAGATATGTTACTTTGATGGGATGACAGTCAGATGTGGGGAAAAAAATAGAACTGCAAATCAACTGTCGCGCTGTCAGTTAAGCTTTTTGTCACAAACTTGCACATAAACATGCATGATTAGAAATAGCAAACAAGCTGTAGGCTGGAATCAGTGTCCTTGCTCCAGAAGTGTGTAAATAGGCTTATTTGATCCAAGCGGAGAGAATATAATTCTGAAGACAGACTTGCAAGAAAATCATAGTAAATGATAGACACTTATTGGGAGAACACCCTTTACGTTATGACATACACCACAGTGTGAAAATGCAATTATTTATCATTCTACAGAACATTTGAAAGTAACATACAGACCTTCAAAGAGCTCCTTATATATAGTATACACCAACCACATCACAAAAGCAAGTAGGATTTTTACTTTAGATAGAAACAAAGCTATAACATAAGATCTGGTGATCCATGTTCACACAGCTTTTAAAGCACATCTTTAACAAAGGAGATCAGACAACGTTGTAGCACTCGCAGGCTCCCTTTACTAAAGATGGCCTTTCTGTCTCTGTAGTTCCCTGACATGACAACTTAAAGGGAGGTATGTGATAGCCTCGTGTGATCTGCCCAGTCTAAACCAAGGGCAGTAGTGCAGCTCCCAGAGAAGGAGGGGAAAAAAAGTCCCTCCCACTCTCCCTCGCTCTCTCCCCACTGTCTCCCCTCCCCGCCTCTCTCCTTGTCTTACCGCTGGCCCATTACCTTTACAGAGTGAGGCTCATTAAAGAAGGCAAGTTGAGTCAAATCTTTCTGTAATTCAGCAGAGGTGAATTGCTGTCAACATCATTAACCGTCATTTCTCCAACTCACTTCAGTACTTATGAAGTGTTCTTTATTGTGTAATGATCCAAATCTCTTCTCTAAATCAGCCCTCTTCAAAGGCCCTGGAGGACATACCACCCATGCAGTCGCCTGACATGCCAGAGGGCCAGATTAAACGTGGCTCCATCATTACGTTTCGTCTTTGTGCTTAAACAGATCCAGCATTTCATCCTGCGCTTCAGCTAGCAGGTACCGTTCCTCAGAAGGAACAGAGCGGAAGAGAGATCAGCAGAGCCAAAGAGTTCAGCAGAGAAAGGGATACTGGTTTCAAACGTAGCTGTCTTATCTATCTGGAGCCACATCATCTATTAATTGTGCATCATTTTCATTTGGTTTGCTGCATCACAAGACCACATTTCTGCCAATAACCTTCTTAACTCCAGTTCTGTTTTTTAATACTGTTTACTGATAGTATACTGATCTCATAAGGCCATTGGTCAAACTGGCTCCATGGCTAATTACAGTGAGAGCTGCCCTGCTTGTCATGCTAGATGTCCTCCGAGTCCTGTCTTAAGAGAAGCTTCCTTTGTGCCTCTGCCATTGTGTGTCCCCCAGTGCTCAGTATCATGCTATGAGATGTCCTCCAGGCCTTGTGTTGGGGAAAGCCTCTTTTGTGCAGGCACCATTGTGTGTCCCCAGTGCTGAACCCCCTGCTAGGTAGGAACACAGACAAAGTGCAGCAGGGGGATGCTTCTCAGGGCCCTAAGACCTACAGTAAATCTTCAAACAATTTAGACAAACAAAAACGTCCGCTGTGCTGCAGTGAGAGTAGACAAGGAAAAGCAGATGAATAAGCAACATCAATTACTGGGGCTTTGACCTGCAAGCCCCCACACCATGGCACACATTTCACACCAAATCGCCCCAGATTGAAGTTGACACTGCTGGAGTGGAAACACTGACCCCTCACAAGGCTAGCGCTTCAAACTTAAGAGCAGAGAAAGGCGGGGGGGACTGACAAACTACATAGACCAAGGCCAACGTGGAAGGGAGACAAGAAGGAGGGGTATGAACCAAAAAAAAAGGAAAAAAAACAAAAAAACAAACGCATAATAGGTCCTAGATTGTTTCAAAGTGAAACAAAATGGCTCAATTTGAACACTCAGGCCATCGAATTGGCCAAGATGAGGTACAAGAGGAACATATGAGGGGACAACCGCATCAGGCCACTGATAAGGAGCCTATAAGAGGAACAAAGCTGGATGTCCAACAGGCTTAACAGTGAACCTGAGTGGGACTGGACCCTCTTTAAAGCTTGTTTTAGCCTCCCAGCTTTACCCCAAAAAGTGCTGCTTCCCCTGAAGCCTTTTTACTTCCGCACATAAAGCCTCTCTCTACTTTGTAAGCTTGGACAAAGGCAAAATAAACACATGGGTCACATTTGTTCAACACACAGTACACTGCTCTGATAAAAAAGTTCCTCAAAGACCCTTTTCAAGAAAAGAGATACCCCTTTAACTGTTATCTCTTACTTTCCAATTGTGCACTGTTAAGACGAGCCTCTTTTTTTTGGTGTCGCAATCCTATCACAGTTTGTCAATACAGTGTTAATTAATCTAATAACAAACTGCTCTGAAAAACAAGCCGCAAACTGACAAGAAGACATGTAGTCTAGCAGCAGCATAGCAGCACATTGACACATTTGGGGGCATCAGGCTCTGGGTAGAGACAGTCCTAACAATCTCCCAATTAGCCAGGGGGAAAGCAGAAAATATGTCTCGGGTTCACGGAGCAAGCGTGAAACTTAATAATATGACATGGCATACAAAAACAGAGCATGTCTTTTTATAGCCACATGTGAAACTGAAGCACAAATAAAAGAAAATGAACAAGAAGTAAAAGGTGATTCTCTTTTTACTGGGAAAGAAAAGATTTAAGGGTCTTTTGATTTGACTGTGGATTCAAGTGACATGATAAATGTGACAAACAGTGTAGTAATAAAAACCATGAGGGGAAACAGATGCAACAATTATAAAGAGACAGGAAAGGGAACAATCTAGCATTTATTTCAGGATGAATGTGGGAACAGTAAATTAAATGAGCTTCAAACCTGTTAAATGCTTATAATAGTCTATTTATGATACATATGTGCACATATATGACTAAATTCTTTGCTCTGTATATTTTTGATATGTACTACATATACTTACACCAGTAAGCTGCAAGTATACACAAAGGTTAAAATGTACATTACATCCCCACTCCTGATGATTTCCAGCTTAATAATATGAACATTATGGAGGTCATTAGCAAATTTAATGAGAGCCTAAAACCGATTTTGCCTCCATGACGCCATGACACATTGACAGCCAGATTAGAAGGTCTGTCTGACAGAGTTAAGCATTATCCACAAAGAATATCAAATCCCAACATCATCACAAACTATTTAACCCACCTAAATGCCCCATGTGCTTGGCTAATGTATAGGACTTAAGTGTGAGCACCTGTTTCAAACAATGGACCCATTCGCATCACTCCCCCACACACACACACACACCGTTTCCCCGATCACAGACATTCAAACAGAATGATAATGGAGCCCAAGTCAGTCAGTCAGTCAGTCAGCCAGCCGTCTTTGCAAATGGAAATCCAGAGAAAGGTGGAGATGGAAATCATTTTATCTAGTTGACACACATTACAACGGAGAATTTCAAAAGAGTAAGATGGAAGCTCTCAGGTCAATTATAGTGTCAAGGCTGTCAGCTAGCAATGAAATATATACCTTTGAAGAACACTTTACTCGAGGGATGGGGTAAAAAGGATGGGAAGACGTACTGTTTAACCCAGAGACCGTATAAGAATATCGGAGATGATGGAGTAAAACGTGGCATGATAATGGACCATTTTCATTGAGCACACTTTGTCAAGGGGGAAAGAGTACACCCACTTTTCAAGGGTAGTATCAAGGAATATTATTTTGGCGAGTGACAATGATTAATGGTATCAGCTGAAACAAGGTGCTTGGTCATTAACAAAGTCATTAAGATAATAGGAAAAGGTGATTTACATTTTTGTATTTTTAAGTTACACGGTAGTTCAACCAGACATCATTGTATTTTCTTTAGGATTTTTAATTTTTAGAAAATCAAGCTTACTAAATAAATAAACTAAGCCACCGAAAAACCACACATCCTGTTTTAAATAGCCACTTTAATTAAAAGAAAGGTTTCAAATACACAATAACACACACACACAAAACTTTGTGTTTCTCCAGTCCCTTTTTTATTCTACCCCCCAAATGTAAATGTCCTCGCCCTCTGTTCAAGATATAAAATACTAACCTTGAGACAGTGAATGACAGAGGGAATTATGGGTAATTGTAGTGTCAGAAAGGGAGACAGCTGTATGATGAGATTCTGTGTCATTTAGACAATCAGAAACTTAAGAGGCAGTGTGACACATTTCTCCCCCTCCATCCGACAGGGCTCCTGACATGGCTGGTGATAATTTCCAGGAGAGAGAAAAGGAGAGACAGAAAAGAGCGAGTGGAGGGAGCACAAATGAAAATGGAAGTCACAGAAAGAAAGGTGTGATTTCTCCTCTTCCATATGCAGTGCGGACCAAGTGATAGCCTGTGTGCTGCATTCATTGCAGGAATCAAGACGAAATATCCCCTTACATGTCAACCTGCCAGCCAGATAAGAGGTGTCTGAAGCTCTGTATGAGATTAATACTTCCCAGCTAGAAATGACACAGGATGTGAAGGGGGACTTTTGATCTCCGTGTGGTGAAGCCACTCTAACAACAGCACAAGACTTACCGACGGTACATACTTCCTACTGGGGTCAGGTATGTACATGGACAAGCATTAACACAAATAAATAAATAAATCATGCCTTACAGTATATCTAAAGCCACAAACGGAGAAAAACAACATGAAGTCTAGTTGTCAGTTCAGACACGTTCACGAAGGCCATAACGAATAGCAGATAAATGAAAGGATGAAGTGCCTGTCAACATAATGAATTCAATAAAAGCAACATTGTCTGCTTTGTCACATTTCAAAAGCACTGACATGTAATTACTGTTATTTGTAGAAATAGCCTTCATTATCATTGGTGAGGGCCCTTCCGTTGTAACCACTGGAAAGAAGCTCAACAACTTTCTAATGAAAATATGCTATGATATGGTCGTCTTCTGTAAGCAGTTAAGTTTTCAGGTCTTGTTATGTAGAATTATACAATATGAAATAGTTTAAGAATAAGAAGTTAGTGTAGTGCTATTTAGCTAAAGGTTAAATAGTAGTAAACTGTCTGATGAGCATGCATTCATCCATACGTTTAGTTTACAAGGTCTCTGTTGCTTTCTGGTGCTAATACGTTTTGATTCACACTCCAGAATGAATTTGCTAATTGTTTGTTAAGGCTACTGTAGCACAAGCAATTAGAACGCAGAACTGAGAGCAACATAACTGAGGCAAACAGCATTAAGCTTAAGCCCTGTGCCAGTATCTTTGTTGAACTCTAAGTATACATCAGTTCCTTTGTAAAACAGAAACAACAGCAACAAACTGTAAAAAAAAAAACAAAAAAAACAAAACAAAGAATACTACACATCCCCATACCTGTATTCAAGTAGAAATGAGTGGGATTGTGAAATATGAGAAGTAATTAATTATGCTGAAAGATTTAACAGTGCGATACAGAGAGACTAGCTGGTTTACTAATACTTGGTAATAATGTTAAGGCTCATAGGGATTTCTGTTCTTGGCCATGTTATCAAATAACCTGATTTTATGCTGACGGGTAAACATCAACAAGACAAGAGGTGTGATTGGTCAACCTGAGATGATTGTATTTCATTATTGTCCAGTTAGACGGGACCAATTCAAATCTCTTCTGTGCAATCATTGAACCGCTCTATCATGACGTGAGTACACATGGTATTTTCAGGTATGTAATAACTGCACAGCTCAGTAGCCATCAACAGCTGGCAGGAGGAAAGACCCAATGTTTAACTCAAATATATAATAAACACACAACATGGACTGATACTGTATGACATATTCATCAGGTATAGCTATGGCAGTACAACAATCAGAAGGTTACATCCTACACTGACCTAAAAATTCCAATGCCAGAGAGAGACCTGCCAAAACACGCTAACAAAACTATACATTTTCCTTTAATTTGATATGCCTAGGCACATACATATATATATATATATATATATATATATATACTGTATATACCATCTTCTTTGCACAGACAGTCAGACACAATCCCAAACTACAGCCATAACCCTAATAGATGTAGATGGTAGATGCACTTCTTATACATGTGGTAGACTATTGTATATGCAGATGTTAAACCACAGGTGGACAGGAATACTAATACAGGGGGTATCAAAGGTCATATGAACAGTTTCACCAACCTGTTGAGTAATTATTTCCATAAATATATTAAGTACTTAAAACTAAGTCATTGACTTAGTTGATCTTACAATAGCCATTTCAGTAAAAATCTGCAGCGTTTACACCATACAAAGGGCTACAAAATGTCTTTTGACAATGTGATCTATTATGAGACATTAGTGGTTAGCTTCCCTCAATGTTATAATCATCACCATTGCAATCATGATTGTTATCAAAATTATCAAAGCATCTCTTAAAAAAAATAGTATAGGGTTAACTTCACTGTCAAAACCCAGATGCCTGAAGCCCAACATGAAGAACGGCTGTGGTGAGAGGACAGATAATGTTCTGAGTAGAGAGAAAGAGAGAGAAAGAGAGAGAGTCCTTCTTTCTTTTCTCCCCGTTTCATTCCCTCCTATTTTTTTCTTCCCTCCGTTCTGCAGTTGTGTGTCCTGACCTTGCAGCTTCTATGGCCCATCCATCTTGGGCTGCTTAGCCATTTCGCTGGCTTCATACTGCGCAGATTAACACAATTCATCACCACAATCATCCACCATTCATCACCCTTTCCAATGAATGTTTTGACATCCAGTTAATTTTCTGCTGATGATTTATCAAATTATAATTACCATGCTCTGAAGGGCTCATTTATTATGTTGATACATGATAATGATGCCAAAGTGGATTGAATTTTAAGTAAGTTCTCCCTGCGATTATAACATATGCGTTATTGTGAATAATGCCGTGCGATTTGATTCTTTACGGCCTGGAAATTCCTGAGACAGTCCTAATGTTATAAAAAAAAAAAAAAAAAAATCAATGCAAAAAAAAAAAAAAAAGGAGACAAAGTGAGACTGTTAATTCAATTTTTTTACAGAACAAATTGTTTGGCTGGGGTGCAGCAAGCATGAAAAAGTTCAATTAGATTCAGAGCTCCCATCTTGGATGCTCAGTAATTAAAGACTGCACTAATTCAATCAGGGGGTAAGACTTGGGCAGAGGGAGTTAGGCTGTTTCTTAATAGGTTATAGGTTATTTCTCACATACTGCCCACATAGGCACTTCATTAGCCTTCTGCTTTACAATTCACTCAGCTTTTCAGCCTCATTATTATCCAGGTTTATTAAAATCCAATGGCTGCCTATCTGTTTCTATTACTGAGGAACTGACCAGTCTAATGCACTGGGTCACTGTTAAGGGCAAACACACCAACTGCTGTTTATGAGCAGTGAAAGAGGAATAGTAATGACTATTTTTTCCTCTATCAGTATTAGCAAACAGTAGTGGGAGCATAACTAGCTAGAGTGACCTTAGACAGGCTCAAACACATATCCAGCTGCCCTCAACAATAACCTTTCTCCATATGTTAGATGATTAAATCTTTTCAACAGCAGTAAATTCAACAGGGCAAAATTAGATTTCATTTGGTCAGATTTTTTTTTCTGTTTGTCACTGCTCATTTTTTTTTTTTTTAACAAGTTTTTACACAGGCGCTGGCATTTGATCCTTTGACCTGTGCTTAGACACTAAGCTAAATCACTGGTCAGAAGATGGAGGCGGTTTGTGCGGAGCTGCAGTGCATTCTGGGGCACAGGCAACCAGCTCAGGGAGATGAGGGTTTAGGAGGTGTTAAAGGTTATTGAATGCTGGAGAATTCTCCTGGCGGTGGAAGCATTGTTTACAGCTATCTATTTTTTTGACTCTTTGCCCTTGGGCTGCGGCCCATAAACAGAGCTGCTATCCCCCACACCCCGGCTAGTGGAGAGTGCAGAGCATAATTGTGAGTCCCCCTTGGATGTCCCAAAAGTGAAAGATGTGTCTGGTAAGTGAGAGAGGTCAAACACGAGCATGGATATTTATTACATGCACTGCAACCAGATGGAGGCGGCCCATCCATCAAACAGAGCTGTCACGCTGGTCACAAACGTTTCCCATAAAGACACCCCCACCACCACCACCACCTTCCCCTCGCTGCCTCTCGCTCTTGCTCTGTGAAAGCAGGAGGTCCGTCCGCATGGGAGGAAAGAGAGACAAGTGAGTGTGAAAGAGCAAGGAGACTTGTTTTGCACAGTTATGAACTATAAGTCAAGCACAGCACATCCCCAGTTTGACAGCTTTTCCACAACTCCATTGGCTTCAACGTTTTTCTCTAATTAGTGCTTTTGTTCTCTTTCTCTAGATGGACCTGGCCTATTTTTAGCTATAACTTTATCAATACTGCTGTGAACAGCCGAGTGGACGGTCAGAAAGGGCAGGATAGGAAGGCATGCAGCCAGGCAGCTTAGGGAGATATTAAGGGAGTAGAGGGGGGAGCCGTGGAAGGGCGTTTCTGACACTTGCTCCCTCATTCATCAGGCCCTCATAGGCCCGTCGGTGACAATGAAAAGATTTCACAATACAGCCACGGCAGAAACTCATTCTGGCCCTCATCCATCATGCTCAGCCCGCTAGCCATTCCGCTGACCTAATCTGTGATGCCTCGCTGCCTGCACCCGGTTCCTTAAAGGCAGGCTTCATTACTGTGAGGGAGAGCAGGAGATAGAGGCCAGGGGCCAAGGGCCTGGAGAAAAGGGCCGTGGTAGTCAGATACACACACAGACTTAAGGTACATAAAACACTGAGACAGCCAACTGTCACAATCACCCACTTCTTACAGCAAAGAGAAGTGCAGTAACCATTGTCACTGACAACAGAGACCTTTGGAGAAAAAATATAAGCATAGCAGAGAAGTAGGGTGGAACTGACGGTCAATTTAGTCTGATTAACTTTGAAAACACAGTCTCACTGTCATGGAAATGTCCATCTCACAATCTAACAGCCTTCCTTCCGTCCATCAATCAAGTGATTAGGCAGCTTGTTACTGTCACAAACAATTTCCAAGTCGATGACTGATAGAACTTCAATCAGATATGCCAAACTCACAGAGGCAGTTAAGCTGAGTTTGCTTGAGATACAATCACTGCACTAGTCCTTTTCCATACTAACCTTTGGTCTCCGTCCCTCAATCCACAGTCTACTGTGCTCCCTGCGCCAGGCTGCCGACTGTTACTTAACCAAAAAGGGTCGGACAGAAGGAGGCTGTCTACCTGACCCTGGACCAGCTATTATGGAGCTTGATTCCCTGAACCCCTGCTCTGGGTCTGAGGCCAAACTACACTGGCAGTTCCCCCCTCTTATCTCTCTAACTGGTCTGTCCCTAGACTCTGTTGCCCGCTGCCTAATGGAGCCTGTCTCTGCACCGAGGGGCAAATTCAATCAAGCCCCTCGCTAAACATCTTCAAACAACATTGCTTCGGCTCTGTGGAAAAGTGAACACAGTTGCTATTGAAATCAAGTCAGTTGTCTAGGTAGCCATGCTATTACTGTTCAGCCAACACTAGACAGGAAGTAAGACTCCCTGGCCTTTGAAGCAGCGAGAGGGAATTGTAGCTTTTATGGTATTTGGTGGTATTAGCTTAAAGCTATAAGTGTGATAATTAAACTAATTAATTAAGTATGAATGTATCAATGCTTCTCCTTGTTTTATTTTTTCAAGAACTCTGCCAAAACATGAGGGCATGTATGAGAATAATAATAATGATAATGTATATATATAAAAAACTCTTAACTTGTTCAAAGTAATGATATAAACACACATGTTTATCCTAGCTAGGTTAATTATTTCACCAGAAACACTAAAGAATTGTACTTTACATACTAAGTATAAGTTTTTTCAATTCTACAGCCATTATAATAAGAGCTCTGCAGCAACAGCAAGGTCTGTACACTGAGTAGTAGCTTAAATAGCTGTAATATTGAACACCATTATATCCTGGACTCAGGATATAATAAAGTGAAATGTAATTTAGTTATTATGATATATTCATCATTCAAATACATTATGTACTAATTAAATCGAACCAGAGAGTGCTGCATACTGTTGCTGGTTAGCTGCATCCCAAATTATAGTATATTTCTAGAATATTTAACAAATATAATACATCAGGACATTCCTTTTGTTGTCTACCAGTAACTTAGTCTTACATGTTTGGCATATAGCACAACATAAGGCATGATGTCCAACATAATCCTAATGAAAAAGTCATCTCCAGCCCCTCCCAAATTGCAACCACCATTCACTCATCGACCATTTTACCATCAGATCACTTATTGCATCATACATCCTCCCGTGTTCTAGGCTGGAGATTAAAGAGACAGCTAATTGACAGGCAAGGCTGCCCAGGAAACACCAACAAGACAGATCAAACTGGTTGGAAATGTTTACAAGCCTTACATCAGCACAGATAACATCTGAGGAAGGGATTTTCTTTAAAGCTCCCATAAATCACAGACATATCAAAATGTATAGCATTGTGTATTTTTTAAACAAATCCAAACCAAGTTGCAGTATTTTGTAGGTGTTTACGCTGTTGGTTAAATACAAACAGACTCCCTAACTGCCTGATCCTCCAACATTAATTCCAGTCCAAAACCACTATCCACATAAGGAATGCACTCCTTGTTGTTCGTTTGTTACTACCTTCCTTTTAGTACTTACCCTTTGTAATGTTACTGATGTTATCAAATCTATATACTACACTCATGTTTCATCCTTTTGCATTATCTGTTATTCTGTGCTATTAGTATGTCTGCAAATTTAAAAGAAAAACACATTTAGTATCATATTATAACCTATTCACAGCCCGTCCAACCAAATGCAGAACAAGAAGCCAATAAAAAACACTTTAATTCAGTGAGGACGGGAGCATTTCCTGTCTGAGGGAGATGCTTTTATAGAAAGCCGTTAAGGAAGAGCAGAGTCCTCCATTTTTTTTGACAATTTAACTGGTTCTCCTGACACATTAAATGACTATGCTGACAACTTAACTGTGCTGCCAATCAATATTTCCTATTACTCTCATTGTCAGAGAGAAAATAAAAATATGATGTTGAGGTCGACCCAGGAGTGACAAGGCATTAGGACCCTATCAGTGCTGCTCATTAATGCAGGTAGCCCATCAAAAATAGAGAGGATATATGCCCGATGATGCCCATTCTAGGTTTTGCTTAAGGAGTACTAAATTATATCAACAAATATTAAAATGATATGAGATACAGTTTAAAAATTTTAGACAGCTGACATTGAGAATAATGGATTTTGGAATACTGAAAGATTACTCCTTCTCCCTCCAATTGTTTTCTTGAAGCAACGTATGGACTGGTTGCTAACAAGTGTCTGTGTTTTCCTGTTCAAATCACTTGTGAAGCAAAAAAAGAAAAAAAGAAACAAATAATGTTAAATGTAACAGTGCCTTCCCAACTAAGCTGCTTAACTCCACCCACAGCATTACAACCCGGCCTATTTCACATCAATGTGAGGAGGAGAAGACAATTAACCAGGGGTTTAACCTGTCAATCAAGCCCTGTCAACCTATCACACTTGCACTCTGAGGTCCGCCTCCTACTTAACTCTCTCTGTGATATGCTGCTGGCAGTTTGGATGGCTTGACTGACGGCAGTCCTGATCCCAGCACTGGGAGGCGCCTGTGTGGATGTCTTGGATATGAGAGAGGGAGATTGGGGCGGACATGTGAGGGTGAACTGAATGGGCCTAAAGGATAGACGGAGTGCCAGAAATTTGCTGTTCTGTCCTAATTAGATGTGCAAAGCAGCAGAGGGGCTCTGCCACTGCAATGATGAGAGCGAGGGGAGGGCTGGGGGACAGACAGACACACAGACCGATTCAAACTCCTTTTATTGACTGCGATCGTGACTTTCTCATGAGTGCACTTTGGCACTAAGCTCAGTTTTTACCTCAGCTAAGCAATGCATATAACACAACCAATCACACAAAGGAAAATACTGAAAAAAAATTACAAGATGAAGCTATGACACATGGAGATAAATCATCTAACAGCATGTCTGCAAAATGCAACTTTTCCAAAATGTTGAGCTTCAAACAAAAGAATGTCTGTGATTGGTTTGCATCCTTTATTCTAGCTCTAAACTATGAAACCATTAAAGATCTTTAACTGTAGTTTAGAGAGCAATGGTAAAGGGAGAGACACAGTACGTGTTAGATTAGGTGCATGAAGGCAGAAATATGGGCTGAACCCGTTGGCTGTGTATCCTATTACTTTGCTCTCTGCTTCCAACCCTTTGGATTCCATACTGTTCTGTTAACCATCAGCAATTATCTCCCTGTCAGAGCTAAAGGTAACAAATTTCCCCCCATCCAGCCAGCCGCTATCATCCTCTGGACACCAGCATCAACTGACAGCAGCTAAATCACGCCAGCCAGCCAAGACTCCTGACAGACAAATGCACTACCTTGGAAAACCTGGGCCCATCACTCTCTAAGAGGGGAGGGGTGGAGGAAAGGAGGGTCGAATGGAAGAGGGAGACTCTCCCTGCTGACCTTATACTTCTTTTTTTTTTTCTCTAACCCCCCCCCCCCTTCTCGCTGTAAGAGATGGACTGCCCTGTATTCTGTAAGCACAGGGCCTTGTTCCCAAATAAGAGAATTATTAATGGAGCTTTCCTTGGTGCTGGTTTATCTTGTACCATCACACCAGGTCCAGGTTTTCCTCTTTTACAGATGGACACAGTGAGCCAGGGCTATGAGTTATCCTCACAGCACCCAGCAACCACAAAACACCACCAAGGCTCCAACTACAAACACCATATTTCTGCTACCTGGGAAACTTTCTAACACCTGTTTTCTAGGAGGAGGAGAAGCAAAGATTTATACAATGTGTCACATGAATCATGAGCATTTATATCAACAGTTTATTTAAAGCAACTATAAGGTTGAGTTTTGCTCAAATTATGCAGCTAATCTTTAAGAACTTTCTTGTGGATAACTGTTGTTTTGTATTTTATAATCTCTTTTATAAAACATTAGAGCTGAAATGATTAGTAGATTAACAGATTAGCACAAACAGAAAATTAATCTACCAATATTTTGATAACGGATTAATTGTTCCAGTCATTTATAAATGGTTCTTGCTTCTCAAATTTGAGGATTTTGCTACTTTTGTGTCTTTCATACTGTAAATTGTATATCTGTGGGTTTTAGAATAATTTAAAGACGTCACCTTGGACTTAAGGAAATTAAATTTTTCACAATTTTCTTATTTTTCTTACTTAATTAACCTCAATTAATTAATAATGAAAACAGGCATTTGTTGCAGCCCTATAAAGAATGTCTGTTAATTGATGGCACTGAGTATGTAAAGCACTAAACCAACAAAATAACAGCAGTAAACAGGTCAACAAATGACCCGAGCAAAACATGGATGATGGGAGGCGAGGCAGTAGAATGCAGATTTGAGCAGATTAGTGTGATTAATGTAACAGACTGACAGGTGGGGTTAAGGCGACAAGCTGATTCCTATTCTAAATGATGTGACCTTTTTTGTGAGTCAAACATATTCACTATAAAAGTCATTGGCACGTCACTGCAGCTCAGCATATCACCTTCCCTATCCCTGCTGCCATTCATCCAGTTTTTTTTTTTTCTCTACTTTAGATATTAGCACTTTGAATTGAACTATATGACCCAGCTGTGTCAGTGTGCAAATATGCTAAAATTACACAGGCTAGGAGGTGTAAATCAACTTTTCTTTGCATTATTGTGACGGGTTCACAGCTTTAACAGCTCTTCCCATCAGATCACATTAGCATACTGGTGCAGGTAGATTTCTGTGTGTGGCAACCTGTATCAGTGGGGGTGAGAGAGGAGGGGAGCTGTACCTGACAGTGACCTGTCAAGCCAGATAGGATGTGTTCAACGATAAGCTGTCTGCCTGGATCACACACATACAGACACACACACACACACACACACACACACACACACACACACACACACACACACACACACAGTCCACCACCCAGCTTAAGGAGAGCTCAATGACATTTCAAAACCTCAAAGGTTAGATGTAAGAAGCGAAGCACATGTGATCTGATTCCTGTTTTCTAAATATCAACTGTCATTACTTACAATACATAATTCAATTAAGTAGCCTACATATATAATGCCAAATGAGCCACAAAAATATATCATCACTCATTATATATTGACATTTTGCTATTTATATGCGGTTTAGGGCTACAACTAATGATTATTTTCATTATCGATTTAAGCTACTGATTAGTTTTTAATTGACTTAATTGTTTAGTCTATAAAATACCAGAAAACCAACCAACAGTCCAAAACACAAAACATATTTAATCTATATCGATGTTATATGGGCTTAAATTAGGGCGAAAACAGAGGTTTGTAGAGCTGTGATGTTCACAAATAATTCCCACGTTTGTAGTTGTAAATCAACTAATTCAAGTTTGTGTATGTGAAAAGTAGATGTATAAAAGATTTGTATTTGAAAGAGAACACATGATAACAGTGGTGAGGTTACACAAAGACAGTGAAAAAAGTGCTGTTGTGAGCATCTGTGTACTGTGTACCGTGTTCTCATTGTCTTTTTTAAATCTACTTAATGGATGGATAAATAGAAAATAAAAAAAATAAACAATGTGTCGGTTTGAGCTTCATCGTCATGAAGTGCCAGACTTACAGATAATGTAATTTCTGTTAAATATTTTCATGCTCTATAAATTGTAGTTTATGTACTGTTAAGTGTTTTTTTTTCCATACATGTATGTGGGTTTTTGACAGTGAATTAGTAGATTTATAACATTAGTTGGATTATTGTAAATAACTAAATCAAGGTCATAGTGTTATTAAAGTTTTACATGGTATTAAGTAATCTGATGTTCCCAATACTTGAGTTTATGAGATTCTATGATATTGATATGAGTGCATTTTCTAGTGATTACCATAACCAGTACTGATCAAGTATAAATTGATTATGCATAAGTGGTGTTGTGAACACTTGATTTTAGCTGCTTCCAAGTTATTGTAAGTTACCAGTGTGAATATTGCGATTGTACAGGGATGTTTGCCATATTAGTAAGTTAGCTAAAAAGCTAAATTTAAATTAAAAAGTCATCGTTGTCCTTTATTGTTATGACCTGTCCCTAAAATGACACTTTATATGTTGATTTCCTATTTTACTTTGAAATTACTTCCTTTTGTGTTTGTTATTTTACTCCCTGTCTTTGTCTAGTTTCCCACTTCTGTGATCGTCTACGTTTGGGTCCTGAAAAGTCTGACATTTATGGCCTCATCAAACAATGGTGAAAAAAGTTCAAAATAAATCACACTTATGTTTGAGAGCAGGGGCATGATGTGGTTATGTTATCTATCACATTCGTAACCTGTCGCTCTTTGAATTCTTCGAACAGGTCAACAAGTCTGGCGGCGAGATGCTTTGCCAAGTTGGACATGTTGGCTCCTTATGGTCTGCATAGGGTTAAAACACATTTTACAGTCAGGCTTTATGGTGTCTGTTGGGTTGCCCTGACTGTCGGCTATGTGAGCAAAATAGTGCCATATTTCACTTCATGTGTCTGCTTTGTTGACAAGCTGTGGACAGTCGGCCAGAGCACTTGTATTTGCAGCCATGCCTCTTGTTTTGTTGCTTTCATGGTTAGTGGAAGCAGAGCGCTGCACACACACACACACTGCCCTGCTCTCGCACATCGACGCAACTCAGGAAATAATGGCTCTTATCTTAAAACACTATCAATCGTAAAGTATCCATACTAATAAAATGGGGTATAGGTACCATTCTTAATGGCAGGGTATTGCGACACCTTTCTAGTATCAGTGTACTGCGCAACACGAACAGATACAAAACAGATGCTCAAAGTTTCCACACTGTGTGTTATGGTGAAGTTACGAGTATGAATTTTGAAACTCTTTTTAAATCTGAATCTGACTACACAATGACAGTCCGATAGCAAAGCAGAGTCCAATCAGAGTGCTGATGGTTCTGTTACTATTCTATCACCGCTACAGGTCCTGAAAGACGTAGTGGATTTTCAAGACAGAAGACAACACAAGCTCTTCCGCGACACAGGTGGGTTTGCTTTGTGATTTGGCACAGATGCACACAAAAGTACTGTTCTCAGTGTCTTTGTGTAACTTCACCACTGACATCATTTGTTCACATATTTTATTCACACAATTTTTTTTAAATCACTTTACAAGCTCAAAATTGTTGAGCTCATAATATTATAACTTTATGATGATAACTGAGAGACGCAGAAACTCCTCACATTGTAGACACCTGAACAATGAACATATAAAAAAATGGACAACATGACAGCTAACCAAAACATCTCAATCACCCCCTGGTGGCTGGCTGCAGTATAGGTTGTAAACCCCTCCCCTCCATGTTAGCAGATAGGACATCAAAAAAATCAAAGGACATGTCAAATTAATTTTTCACAAAGATGGTGTCTGTCAATTTAGGTAGCTCTGATCATGCTGTTGGGCAGATGTACAGGCAAAACCTTGATACTTCGGCTCAACTCTACTGCACAGACTCTGGCTCCAAATGATGCCACCAGCGCAAGATGGCATTGGGAGGAAGTGGGGACACGTCGTCTATGTTTATATATAAAGCCAATGGCTTGAATCAACAAATAATGTTTCCTTGATAAATAGCCACTACTTTCTGTAAATCAACTGATTAATTATTAGTTATTATTAAACTAATTTATTATAACACTGATAATCAATAGAAGTAGTAGTAGTAGTAGTAGTGGTAGTACTAGCAACAGAATAAAAAAAAATGTAATTTCAAACACCATCTATAATGTACACGACACAGTACAACAATCAATGGAGAAAATGCAGAAGCAAAAATACTCATCCAGTTGTTGCAAGAATATCCATGAATAATGCATCCACTAATTCCATCAGAGTTCACCAAGTTACCTGCAGTTACCTTTTAGCCAGAATACTCAAAGTCGAAACCTACCAACAACCGACTCAATAGCACAAAAACACAGCTGGTGAGGCAGCAACAATCTCGCTCCAAAACAAGCTCAGCAGTTTAACAACAGGGGCCAAATCTAAGGTAACGACAAGGATGCAATTGTACTGTAGAACAAGCCTACCAGGGTGTACTGGTTTGACTACAGTGATTGGGGGTCCACACACACACACATACACACTCACACACAGCAGGCCCCTAGGCAGGATCAATATTTGTTGGGATTGCACCTTGTTCCAACAATGTAAGATTTACAGCAGGCGTGGGGGATTTACACTTTGTCTTCGAAGCAACTCATCAGTGCAACCCAATTACTAACCCCAGACAGACAGCATTAACATGGGCCCCGCTGCTGCTTTATGGCCCCTCAGCCCGTCTCATTCCAGCCTCTTCAGGCGCTGCCACCATAACGGATACTACACTTAAAATGTGCTCACAGGAATGAATTCTCAGTCTTTCATTACTCCTTCCTTGATTTACTTCATATCATTTCGCAGCTATAGACAAAGATAACACATTGTAAATTACCCCCATCCTGTCTGCTTGTTTCAGCACGGGGGGAGAGCAGCAGGGAGGGAGGCAGAAGAAAAACAGAGGGGGGGGCAGTGGCAGCAAGAGGGGGCTCAGGTGTCGGTGTAGGTTGCCCCGACAGAGATGCATCTCTGTTACAGAAAATTGTCTTGTCCTTGTCAAACTTCTTCCCTGTTATGAATTGTACAGTTATGAATGTCCACACAGATGAAATCCGCACTTTGATGATGAGCCTAACATTAGCATGAAAAAATTCATAAATAAGCACCAAGAATATTATGCTACGACGGTTAACTGTCATGATCTCTAAACTTAAATACTTGGAACATCTAAGTGACAGTTGCTCGCTAAAAGAAAAAAAAAAGTAACAGTGGCACGTATTATAGTAACAGCAACCATCACAAAACTAATGTTTTGTTGAGCAGGTGTCATTTCTAGCCCTCAGGCCATTTGCAGACACTTGCAAGTTGCTAAGGCTCCTCTGGCTAGATCTGTCGCTGCTATGTGAGTTTAGGGAAGACCATGCCACTGGCCCCAATTCCCCCCTTAAACACACACAGTCACAGCCACAGGGACACAATTTCTACCAAAAGCACTTTACAGCCTGTCAATCACAGTGGACTGCATGAAAAAACTGCTAGATCATACACTTTTACAACACACTACATTATTGACAAATGACGGGTTTCTCTCTAAAATACCAATTTTTCACAGAAAAAAAAAAAAAAAAAAAAAACACCTAAAATCTCTACTCAGTGTTTTCTGCATCTCTAAATAGTAGTCTGTCATACTTGTTTTACCTTCAGGCCAACAATTATTGTGCAAAAATGGGAGTATAGTAGATTGTTAATACCTCAATTTTGAATTGGAAAAAAACCTTTAACAATATCATCAAATAATGTGCAACTGCAAGAAAACGTTTTTTCTTGAGGTTTGCATAAGAAACAAATCCATTCCATTATGTAAACATTCAAATTAATCTGATGACTGGAAATGTTACCACTGCACCTGCTCTTCAGTAACGTACTTGTGTGTGGTGTCACTGAGGAAAAACACTTGATGTGGGCTGTAGGGAGCCCCCCTTGTCCTCCCTGTAATTTCCTCCACCCTCCATCCTATTTCAGTGGTTGATAACTAAGAACATTAGTTTTATGCCACTTGCCAAGCTCAAATGAAAAGAGAGCTAACTTTAATGACACCGCAATTAATCGGCCCAATAGACAGACAGCTAAAAGACGAGATATTGACTTCATTAAGGATAATGTATTATGTCATTAAGTCAGTAAGGTCACCTTGTGTATCATACAAGCTGGTTAATATATTGGCATTTTCCATGAATAAGATAAATTCAGATGTGAGAGATAAAGCTGATTAGAAAATATTTCATCCAGGGAGGCGGGGATGCCTGCTAGTGATGGAGACTAGGACACCTCCAGAGGGAAAGAAAAGGGATAATGTGCTACCAATCATACTTTATCAGAACGCGGATTGATTGGCTGCGGCAATTTAATCATTATTGTTTAGCTCTAATCTACAAAGAAGAACACTCCAGGCATGAATGTCCTTATAGGAGCATGTCAGCAGCCTCATTTATTTTCCAGTGTTACCGTTTTTTTAAGGAGTCAAACAACAGACTGCAGAGATTAATATGAACTTTTACTTACTGACCTTGTAATGTATGAAATCACTACTGGTATATCCACATATCACCACTTATCTTGTAATAAAAACTGTTCTAACCTTATAATATTTCAAATTACATCAGCAACACTATGAGAATAACAGGTATTATTTAGGTCTTATAGTTTCATGTGTTCATTAAAGACACCGGATACTACATAAAGGTATTTATGTCATTGTCCAATACAGTGATATTAAAGTCCCTCTCTCAGCTGTATCTGTCTCATTTCCCAGAACATCTCCCTCAGGACTATTGAGAGGTATTGGAGTTCCACTGCACTCTACTGCGACCTTGCTAGTTTCTTTTTTGGGGGTCTGTGTGATTATCGGCAGTTTCTCATCTGGTGGAGGCTCCACTCATTTGTCATGATTATTGCTGAGTTCTGGCCTGTCATTGGCTGCAAGAGATCAATGGCTTTGGACTCTCCCTCTGTTGTATGGGCAGGCCAAACAGCCTTTTCTTCACTAAATGAGGCTTTCCCTCTATCCATCCATCCATTCCATCCATACTGCCTTTTCTCTCTCAATGTCTTTCTCTCTCCCTCCTGAGTCAGTTCATCAATTTGGTAGTCTATATATCTTTTTTTTCCAATCAGTGCTGACACAGTGCCTGTTTTTCGGGTATTGAAAATAAGAAGCTGTGGAGTCAGAGCTACCCATTCTTGATTTGTAAAGGAGCTTTACTTGCTCTGTTGAACTTGACATACTCATCATTAAGTTAAAAAAAATCATCAAATCAAGCAAACAAAACTTATTTAAAAGGTGTAGTATTTCACAAACAGACTGAGTGCTGATCCTGAGAAGATCAACGGCGTTCCTATGACTGTACAATACATACAAAGCTACAGCCTGGCACCTGTTAGCTTAGCTTAGCATAAAAACTGAAAACAGGAGAAACAGCTAACCAAAATCTAACATCTGCGTGAGGTTTTTACCTTTTGGTTCCTGTACTGATTCAACAAGCCAGGGCCAGAGCCAGGCTAGTGGTTTCCCTCAGTCTCCACTCTTTATGCTAAGCTAACAACATTTACCGTACATACATGAGAGTGGTATCAAAGTTCTCATTTAATTCTTGGTAAGAGAGCAAATAAATGTATTTCCCAAAATTTGAAACTATTCTTTTATTTCTGAATTACTGAAGGTGAGTCAATGTGTATTACTATGGGCTACTACAGTTTTACTAAATGAGCATTTATTCTCCTTAATCTCTTCATAGGCTGGATAATAAACTTCATTTCATGGCAGAAGGATTTCAAGCTTAAGTCTAAGTCATCTGGGAATGTAGCTTCAAGATAAAAGAAAATGCTACCAGCTTGCTGGACAAACAGTATTTGTGGTGAGACATTCATCTATGCCAGAAGCCCTGGCTTAATTTTGTTTCTCGTAAACCCAACTCTTGTGCCAGAACTTGAGTCCAAGATCGTATGAATGTCACATGCCTTAGGTAATAACTTCAGACTCTTTGGAAGATTTCTAACCAGTACAAATAAAATGAGCCTCTAATGCCTCTCATTAAAATCCATACACAGTCTCTCAATCAATTGCTACTTCTGTATGCTGCATGGGCCTGACAGAGTATAAAGTTCACAAGTGAACATATCATTATATCATGATCTGTAATGATAACTTCTCAGAATAACTCTTTTTTGATTATGCGAGTCAGTGGTTAGTGGCCCTTTAAATATCACGGTTTATATTTGTAGAAAATGAGAGTGTAATTTAATGTTCAAAGAAGCTACAGAGAACTTTAATTATGTGCCCTTAATGAGGAATAAATTATGGCAAGACTAATTGCTTATGAATGTGAAGACACAGATCATGGCTCCTGCTGTACCCACACATACTGCAGCAGAAGCAAAACGAAAAGCCCAGTTTTACTACGCGGTTTCTAGATCATGCGTATACTGTTTTGTTGCCCAGTGCACATTTACTAACCATTATGTAGGGTTATAAAATACAGCACCCAGCGAATGTATAAATAAATGCACATCGTGAAAATGTCATGAAAATTGGTCTTCATAAAATGAGGCCAAAACCATAATGTAACACCAAGTCAACGTTAGAAAAGTGACACTGTCATTATTGAATCTTGACATGCTGCATCAATCATTCGCCATTATCAGCATAACATACATGAAGCCCTATCACAGAGGCCCTGCAAAACAAAAGCAATTGCTCTGGTGTGAAAAGCCATTGAGCATACATTCATGTCAGTAATCAACACACAAGCCTCTCAGCTTCTCCTCATGGGTCACAGAATTAAAGTGCCTTTCACACAAGGTCAAGACAGAGCAGACAAGCCCTATTAAATATATTCCAGCACTTCAAGTAAATGGCAAGGGATGATCCACTACAATAATTACCAGCCTCCCTTTGTGCTCCAATCGCATCAATGGGCTCAAGATAATACAAAAGAATATTTTTACTGTATGTCCCTCAGTTTGCATATGTAGTTGGTGAGATATAGAGAGATCTAAATGGCTGACGAAGCAGTAGCGATACAGCAATTCTAGGACACACTAGGAGATGTGGTATAGAGTCATACTGACTATAGTTATACACAGAAGTGCCTCTGCAGACTGTTAAAGGCAGCCCAGAGCTAGTCCAGTGCCACCTGGAGAGTGAGTAGGAGAGCTGATGAGTTTTATCACCTCGCCAAAGCCTTCCTCAGGATCTTCTAATTGACGGCTGGGCCTGTTCCTCTGTCCCACACAATTTCCCATCATGCCTCTCCTGCTGCCACACAGCTCTCACTACTCGCACCCCGGTTCTCCACCTCCCTCCTCCTTGAGTCTATCCCTCACTCACTCTCTCTACCTTTGTTTTCACCCGTATCCGTTCCCCATCTCCTCTCCTTTCTCCTGCTGCTGCCGCGCCTTGGCTTGGCTGAGCAGGCCTGACAGGCGGATTCCTTTGCTTTTCGCCGTATTAAAGCCACTTTCTTGCTCTGACAGCCTGCTCTCTCCTGCCACCTCATAGCTCTGGCTTCACACTTCTCTGGGCAGCCACTGCCTCTTGACAGACCACTGTCACTTCCCATCATGCTCTCTGCTGATCGCGCCTCCCTCCTCTGCCACTCTGACACCCCCCATACCCACCCAACCCCTCCTCGGCAAGCTCGTGCGAGCCCACTTCCATACCAGTGCAATTATTTTTTTGACAAGCCATCCATCAGCCTTAACTTTAAAAGCACTCTCCACTGATATCCATTGTTAAGCCCCCCTTTGCAGCTCCTGCCTTCTCCCTCCAGATAGAGCTTGCATGAGAGAGTATGATATCAGACATCACCAAACCTACCAAACCATGTAAATTTACTTTGTTCTCGGCTATGTTTCCAATTTCACGTCCAATTTTTCGGTACATTATGCGTAGTTGTTGTGCCTAATACAATGTTGTCAAAACCCATTAGAGTTTGCTCCCTTAGTCGCCTCTGAAAACAGGTTACAATTGGTATTCTATATGTGTAAGACGGGCACATCGCACCATCTGCAGTTGAATCTTATTAAAATTATCTGTTCAATTCTCACGTTCTTCGGTCAGAGCAATTTGCAGGCATTAGCAAAGACACATATGAAAATGTCAGCATGTCAACTAATAACAACGAAAGCAAAGGGAGTGCATCGCTGTGAGTCAATAACGCTGCCTTGGCTGGTGACACAAATTTGATGGTAATCTAAGAAAATGAATAAGGAGGAAAAGCTCTGCGCCATTTGAATGGGAATCTTGTCCTGTGTTGAATCATTTGGCGCTCTTCCACTTGGCCTACATCTTAGCCTTGCCGTGGAAAAAAAAAGGTGGGGGGGGGGTGTGTGTGTGTGTGACAACAAAGTGCTCTCCCATCACTGCTGTCTGGTGCGCTCAAACAGCACACATTACATGTGCATGATGAATTGGCTGCATTATGCACAGCTCAAATGACTGTTCTCTTCATCTGACCAATGCTGCCATTTGAACAATGTGATGCTGTGAGCAGATACTGAATATGGCTGTTGAAGCCCCAAATGTACAATTAAAAACACTTTCAGTGGTACCATGTGTCATGATACAGTCATTGTATATTACTCCAGTTGATGACTGTACTTGAACTTACAGAAGCACCACTGTGGCAAACTTGAAAATGATAATTAATGTGCAGTGTACCTCATTTAGAAATCTGTTAGCTTGTGAAGCTCATTAGACACACAGCAACAAAAAAGGGACAAAAAAAATCTATGATGTCAGTGAGTTGAACACTTGATGGTGACATATTACAGGTTGTCCACCCCAAACGAAAGTAAAATGGGTATGGGCCAAAGGGCTGCGCAATTTCAGCAGTAGTTCATAAAGAATATTGAAGACAGGCAAATAAGAAGTGACAAAATTGCTATAGCAGCACAATGGAGCTTGGCTGCTACACTACAGAATCACTCAGCCAAGCGAGTTTGTAAACTTTAAGCCAATTGCATTCAAAAGCCAGCCTTCAACAAAAAGGAAACACAATTAACAAGCTGATACCAGCATGTGTCTGGCTGACTTAATGAATATCAAATTATACACAAACACTTATAAATCATCATTATCCCCCAAATTTTAATTGATCCCACAATTAAACATGACAAATGCTACGTATGGCAAGTCTTGACTTTATTCTTTCCCAATAAGGGACTATTTATCTTTCTCTTTTCCTTCTGCGTCATAGCTAATTTCACATTGTGTGTGCTGCTAATTAACAGGGACAGACAGACAATTTTAGTGCAGGGTAATTTCTTTTGTTTACAGCAGGGAGCCTTCTGTTTCGAATAATTTCCAAGGCTCTTAGGAACTCCAGTTTGCTCCTAATGGCATCTATTTCAACCTTCCCTCAAGTTTTGGACTGACAATTTCCTTACTGTCCTTTCCTTACAATTTTTCTCTAATAATTATGCGGATCATTTAAACTGTGCATTCAATCCATTTATAAGAGTTTGCTTTTCTGTTAAGGGAACATGTCTGATATCAATATAAAGAGATGTCCCGTTTAACAGTGATGCAATTAAGTGAGCATTCTTTTAAACTGAATATTTTAAGTCTGACAACAATTAATTACATGCTTGCCAGAGTGTAGGCGTGTGTTTGATTGTGCATGCATTTTAATGTTTCTGTGTATACGATGCAGTGTGTGCCCACTGACATGTTTATTTGAGTTGTGTTGTGTTTACACCTTGTGCAGATGCTGAATCTATCCACAGCAGACACCTGCCACTGTCGGTGGCCCTGACAGCTCTGATCCCAGCAAAGCGAAGCAAGGCACCAGCATATGGTTATCAATGATCCAGATGGCTCCTGCTTGTCTCCAGACTGACAACTTTGCTCCTCCATTATCAAACACTAGTAATTAACCATAATCAAGTAGGTGTTAATTAGACATAATGAAACAATTTCTGTTTGGTCAGAGCCTACTATTTGCCAATTACTTGTAATTATATGCACTAAGCACTTCAGTGTAATCTCTGTTGGTGGTGGAACAGGCAGCCAGTCAAGCAGCAGGCTGTGCCTGTTTGCTAGACTGAAGAGACTTTTGTTTTGTCTAAAAATTTGGCAGATTTAAACCTGCAGCCCTCTGATTGGCCAGCCTGTCACAGCTGCCTGAGGCGGGAACAAAGGGGGCGTCATACTTCTTCATGACAGCGCCAGGGAAGTTTGTCATTCCCGGGAGAGGAAGGTTGTTAATCAGAGTGACCCCTGACCCCAATCCACGGGTCCCAGCACCACTGCTGGTCGCATACACCTGGAAGCGATGCATATTTCGGGGGAAATTAAAGCTGTAAATTTGCTTAGCGGAGATCAGAGAAGAGATACAGCTTGGAGAGGACGAGAGACACACAAGGAAGATAAAAGATGAGAAGGAGGAGGAAAGCCAGACAAAATTTGAGAAATTCAGAATGAAAAGGAGATAAAAAAAAAAAAGAAAGTGCAGAACGAAGAGGATTGAGGGAGAAAGCTGCTTTTGGCAGAGTGACACTAGACACTGCACCTGCCGTTGCTGCATGTCTTTGTATGAGGTTGAGAATGACAAAACAATTCTGAGAGGAGAGAGTTCAACAAGCAGTAACAACAGGAAAATGGAGGGATGTAATGCCGCTGTGTGAATTGTTCAGGGCTGGGCTTCATTTGACATTTTTAAAAACCGGTGCCAATCTGATACCTGACTTTTGGCACGTATACAAAGACACAGCTTTTTACATTACTTTAATTTGAGAACATTAAGCTTTTCAATCACGCCACAATTTAAAAATCTCTTAAACTACATATTAAGTTGTTTGAGTGACACACCAAACAAAAGTCACTTACAATTACAAGGCAAGATCTGGAAACATCTGTGTGGCAGCTCCATCAAAACCAGTACAAGTGAGAACAGCAGTATGGTTGTTATTCAAACTGATGACGGAAACAGAGGGAGACAAAGCCTTCCATGATACTATTGGACATGGCCATGTAATTCGATATCAGATAAAATCCTTTATGAAGACAGGATATGACATTCCTGTTATTATTTGCCTGATAGAGGAATGGGTTTTCCCATTTTGGTTTTCCTCATATTGAGGAATAATTGCTTTTCTCCCAAGGCTAGCGTCAGATTGATGTATGTGCTTTCACAGCATGTCAGGACCAGAGTCCAAAAGCTAAGATGGAATCATGAGACAACACAACACAGATTAGAAAATAATAATCATGGAAATATAGTAATATAATAATAATATTACTAATGATCATGCACTCCATTATCATCTCAACTCTATCACATAAATACTGTAATATTGAGAACCAAATTAGCTTTTAGCCTGAGCGCAGGGTGTAGAGTTTTCTATGAAAACAAAAAGTTAAGATAAGCTGAGACAACATTTAAAATATACAGTTGAAGCAGATTGTGCTTGTAAATGATTATCCCCGCTAACAAAACATTTATCTTGGAACTGGGATGTTAATTATGAGCTATCTGGGTAAATTTCACATGAATGATATTAAGATAGCCCGGTCTTGCCCTGTTAAGTTCTGTAGTATGGACAATAAGCTGCTGACATGACACTGTGGTTCTCTTTAATAAGACCACCCCTATGACTCGAACATCAAGCTGCAGAATACAGATCCGACTAAAACAACGAGTGGTACGTAAGCTGACTGTAACACAACCTCCACACTGTAAAGCCATCCACGCTCAAGGACCATATGGTACTATATCTGTCATCTGTGCTGGCTGGGTGTCTAAATCCAAATTCCTCACAAGCCCACTGTAAATCTGAGTGTCACCAAAGTCGTCCTAATTAAAGATGACCAGAGTTTAGTCATTTCTTTAAAGAGGCATCAACAACACTGTAAATAAGTCATTTGCAGTGGGCCGGTAATCACAGAGACCATAACCCAGGACCGGCCCTCACCCATAATTACTGCGGCCCAGCGTAATCAACAGCACATTATCTGCTACGAGCTGGAAAACTACTCACACTCACTCCATCCTGAAACATAACACTGTCTCCCATGACTAAGGACACAGCCACCCATGTGTGTGTGTGTGTGTGTGTGTATGTGTGTGTGTGTGTGTGTGCTACTTAGCTACTGAGACAAACAACTTCATCTAGCATAATTTTGTCAATGACTGTGCTCACGCTCATGATAGAAAGATTAACTGATTAATTGTCTGAACTGGGTTTAAGAGACAAATGCACCTTTGAACTCATATGGATGGCAAAGTTATGCTGTACACTTATATAATACTGTTCTGTGATGTTCAGTGTCTTCCGCTTTTTAGCCTCAATTCATTTTCATGCTTGCTCCATTCACTGGAGAAGGCGACAAGATGTGGTTGAAAGTTTCAGAAACAATAAGTGAGTTGGATGTTGGGTTTGGAATTTTTTCAACAAGCTGCTGTTTACAAAGTAAATAGTCCCTAACAACAAATGAAGCATATGTGGACAGACATGCAGGGCAATCTGTCTCCCATAGAGATTTTTTTTTAACTGTCAACAACATAGATATTTCCTTTAAGCTGCTGTATATTAATTATAGCAAGGCATCAAACCTTAGGGGCACAGTGATGAACAACATATCTTGCAATATCTGAGAAATGGAGTCAACCTAAATTCTCAGTCTGGACCGAAGCCTCTGTCTGCTCCTCCTTTGTAATGACATAGAGTCATGAGGAGGAGGGGATGGAGGGTTGCTGAGGTGCTGAGGTGCTGAGGCCTGAGCTGCTTGTCAGTGGCATGACTGATCACCGAGGCCAACTCTAAAAGGATTGCTGGTGGAAATAAAGACACCAGCATGTCAGCTGTAAGCTCCTCAGAAGGACCCATCAGACAAGTGGATGCGTATTGACAGGCCAGAGACAGAAAGAGAGAGACATGGAGAGATGAAGGGGAAGACAGAGAGAGAGAGAGAGAGGAAGTGTCCTGAAGTCGCTCACCTTGGCACAGGCTGCAATGTCAGCCGACCTGGTGGCCATCACTCTCAGGCCCTATCCCGGGTATTATTTAAAGGCAAACAAATATCAGGGACTGAATGTCACCACAAGGACACCCAGGCCTCATCTCCACCAATCAGTGTCCAGGGTTTTTAAATCACCCTTTCTCCTTCCCTCACCGACAAATCCATCTTCCTCATTCCTATACTCTGCTTCACACCCCCATTCGACCCCTGACTACCACATTGAGGGGCGGCACTGTGCAACAGATTTACGATCCCCCCATCTCAGGCCGAGCACGATTTATTGACATTAGTTCTCAGCTTTCTTTTTGAGAAATTGCACGTAGAATTAATTTTAACTACGTCTTAATGTTAAATACCCTGGAAACACTAAATTTCATGGTAGGTGATGCTCAGAGCCGCATAAGCATATATCAAGTTCTTAGGCTTCACTGAAAGACCCTTTTTTTAGACTTTAATTTAATAAGAAGCAGCTCATAACCGCTTCATCTCAGCTGTTAATTACACATCCTTTATGCTGAGGAATGATCTTGGGACACTATTTAATGCATCAAAAGTTTAAGTAATTTAATTTAATTGTTTTTATTACTTAATCATGTCCAAGGCCACATAACTTGACGGAGAACAACCTGAACAAGGTATATCAGAGTGTCATACTGAGAGGAGAAAAAATGGACTGTTTGTGCCCTTCAAACTACACGAAAACTACAAAAGCTCAGCTATCATGGATTGGTGTAGAAGTTCTTTTACCTTCAATATAATGCAAATAGCCAAATGGAACTCCAACTGACCATATAGTTTAATTTTCATTTGTATTACAGACATGGATGTAGGTTTTGTCTTGAAGGTTACAATCTTGGATTTACATTCTTAGTGAGGAGACCATCTTATTTACATATGGATATGGACTATGTCTTTAAAGTATCATGTAAAGCTTATATATCATTGTCAGTTCTTGTACACCATAAATTCACATTTTTGCTTGCACAACACATTAATAAATATACAACATGAAAAGACGGCGTAACCTAATGCACAGAGTAAAATATAAGGGCTATGAAAACATTTGTTTCAGGTTTCTCAGTGCTTTTGACAACTGACTGAAAAGCAGCTGGACCCAAACAAGAAAACACATTAAAATAAATCACAATCTCGGCAATAAACATGTAAATCTTGATCGATATGTACTTGCCTTTTTCTCTTTTTCAATAACAGCTGCCGTAAAGGCCTGCTGAGCACAAGCGGCCATAAAAGTATGTAAAATAAATTAGGAGAGCATAATGAGAGGCTCCAGCAATTCCCCCATAAATATAACATAACGACCACAACTAAAATGTCAGGGAATCCAATAAATCAATTTCTCAGGGACAGGCCGGCCTTTATGTGCAGAACACACAGTCATATTTATAATTCTTTTTTTTTTTCTTTTCTTTTTTTTTTTTTGTCATCAATGGATTTCATTTTTTGGAGAGAGGGCAGCCAGGGAAAGGGTGCAGCTCAACACAGGTCCCTCTCACATGAGGAAGGTTTAATATGTGTTCTATGTGATTCATCACCGTGACACGGACACCTGAGGCCTGGGCCCGCTCCATTTCTACTGCCTAAATGGTTTCTTGGGGACTTTCCTACACACATGCACACACAACCGCACATGCACAGAGACAGTAGAGAGCTGAGAAGATAGAGGGGGGGCGGGAGAGAAACAGAGATGGGTAATGGATTGACAGAGCAGGCCTCATTTAAAAAGAGAGAGCTATTTTGTCCTAGCCACGTAATAGATTGTGAGTCCAGAGTTGCCCGGTGACACCCAGTGCAGGAACTAATTCACTCGCGATGTAAAGAGAGTGGGAAAATCCAGGGGAAAATGAGATGATTGAGATTACAAGCCTATTTCAGATAACCAACACACTAAGAGGGGAGTATTCATAGAGGCACAGAGGTTACAGACCCATTACACCTGGTGAGAGTTACTTCAACGTAAATAACGCTATTATTTACCCTGCAGGCTCTTCAGTTTCCAAACTTTACAAATCCACAGGGAGCATAAGTACACCCGGCAGTTCAGCCCAGTGACACCAGAGCAAAATATCTACAATCGTGGAGAGACGTATACAGCCTTGTCCTGTTGTAGCACTGGTCCATTACATTACAGACATCTCTACACAGACATTTACAGTCAGCATCACAAGATGTTTTTTGACCTCATAAGAGCTCTGTGTTGTAAAAACAAATAAATCTAGCAGAACAGGGAGCTGCATAGGAATGCAATTATTCTAATAGCATACCCTGCAAAATAAGTCCAGTCAGTTATAGACAACCTAATAAGGAATGTGTGATTGATGGTGGGAGCATGGAGCCTTTATAGAGGACGTGCCTCTGTTTCCATTGGGAAAGATTAGTGCTCCACAACTCCCAAGAAATGTGATATTTTTGAAGAATTGGCTGGATGTTGAAGGAAACACTGTGGTAAAGATGTCAAAGAATGAATTGCATCAATAAGGTAAAAGTCAGATCAGAGACGCAGACAGGAAAGAACTGATCTGGTGTATTATAAAATGTGGTGCTGTATTTCTCTTTGAACTTCAGACTCTTTGAATCTATTACAGCTGATGTTTTTTTTTCTTAATGCAGTTTTCTGAACCACATGCACAACTGCTTGTTTTCAACATTTATCAAAATCCAATATGATTTTTACTTCGTTGGATGATTCATACTTAAGAGTACATTATTTTGAACTGATAAAAATCTAAACTGTATGAAGTTAAAATGTAACTGAAACCAATTGGTAAGACTTATACTGCATTTCTATCCATTATTCACAGTGTATGCTTTTTATCTAAGAACCAAACTAGATAAATAGCTAAACCAAGTACAGACTCAATTAATATAGGCTTCTACTTGTAGGACCGCCACTACAAATGTTGAAAAAGGACTTGTTGGCCAAAGCCAGCTGAGCAAGGTCGTTCTGCTCGAGTTGATTTTATCAGTTGTTTGATCATAAAATTAGTTGAAAAGTTTAGCGCGGGCCTAAGTTGTAACCACAGATCTCATCTGAGCTTCACATGGGGAGTTCATATCAACTTCACTGAGTATCTTTGGAAACACAAAATTAGAAAAATACTGAATCATCACTAGAACGTTCTGACACCCAATTTGTGCAAGAACATGCAGTTGTTCTGCCAACTGTGAGAAAAGTACCAAGAACTGAGAAACTCTGAACATACTTTGTTTAAGCTTTATAAGTGAAACATTATGTAATCTTGGAAGTGGCAATTAACTTTGTGTTAGTTTCTAATAAATGATGAAACAAAAGAGTTCTCAACACTTATGTACTGTAATGTAACTGTGCGAACTATACACAGTGCAACCTCCTCCCACATTTTCAATTCTGTTCTTAAACTCTGTCCATCAGCATCAGCTTCAGCCTCCAGAGGTGGCTTGTTTAAGAAACAATTAGGGGGGGTATACAGAGCCATTTGCAGGCAGCAAGCCTTGCTGGGCAGGCCAGCCGGCTGGAGTACCTTTCACAACTGATTTATAACACTGTCGCCTTGGCAAGGCAACATAATTAATAGGAGCATGGACTTCTAATTCTAGTGACTTCCACACCAAGTGGTTTTCATTTGATTTATGATGGTCGGCAACTTTGCATTTTATCAGTTCATTCAGTCATTATTTATGCTGATGACCAATTTCAATGGGTCGCTATCATCTAACTTGCCACTAATCAAAGAGAATTAGGGTTCACTGCATTATTTAGAAGCTGCTAATTTATCTTTGAACCAGGCAAGAGGAATAGTTGTGGGAGCAGTCGCTGCATTACACCACAGTGATTCTAAAGACACATTCAGTGATCATTACTCTGTGAATGAATGTGTTCATGACCATATGGGAATGTAGTCCAGAGCTGTTTGCAGAGAGGGTTTACTGGAACAATGCCAAAGTAACTTAATCAGAGGAATGGCATATTCGTGTTATGACTTTATGGTATTTGGATTTAAAAACAATAGTCTTCTTACAGATGATAAAAAAAAAAAAACAGATAACTGGCATTAAATGAAAGCATACTGTGTGAGTGCAGCCTCTTGAGTGGCGCTAACATCTTTGAGGCACTAGGCTATTCATTAAGTTCAGTAAATGAATGACTGTGTTTGTAAAACACATTAATGTGGCAAAAACATTTTTAGAAGAGGCTGTTAACAGTGTCACATAAAAGAGAACGTGGCCCACTCTCAACCCTCAGCCAACCCTTGCCTCTGCAAAAAAGCAGGTCAATCTGTTGGTTATCTATTAAGTTTGACTTGTCTACATACTCAAGAGAAATTTGGGGTAAAATAGTGAAATAGCGAATTCACAAAATCCACCTCCTCCGCATGCACTATAATTGCACTTCAAAGGTGACATATTCCCAATTTATGAATGATGAATCTAAAGCAGGCTCAATTTGGGGGAATCTGTGGGCAACATGTTGACCAGCCTCAGCCCAAAGGCATAGATGGACTTAGCGAAGCAAGACGTCTCTCAAAGTGTCAATATCTGTGCTCATCATACCAACACACGCCCAATCTCAGTTAAATTGATGCGCGGCATTTTTGATGACTGTCCGCTGAGCGAGAAACTTGATATACATGAGATCAGTTGATTTATAAGTATATTTTACTTCAATTCAAAGCCAGTTAATATAATTCAGTAGGCAAGCATGAAAAACGCAACATGTAATTCATATCAGGCTGAATGATGCAGCTCGAGTTGAGAGTCAAGCAACTACACAGAGGGAATACTTTAAAGGTCTGACCTCTTTTTGTTTTATTTTGTCTTTAAAGGACCAACCCAACATATTGTGTTAAGATCACTAGTTAACTCCCTATTACATCAAATGGTTTTAATTTCATACATTTTAATAGAGTTTAATAGAATTCTCTAAACACCCTACTGTATGGCAATCTGTTGTATATGAAATGATTTGGAATTGCAGTAAACACCACACAGCAGTTCATTAGAGTACAAGTCTCCATACTAAATGCAATAAGCAGGGACCCTACTAGTCCCTGTGAAACATGCACACAACCAAGTGCAATTTACTGTACAGAAAATGAAAAATGCACTCTTCAAGTATTTGACAACAGGTCCAACGCAAATGATCAGACTCCATTTGTTAGCCCATTCCCTTTCCCTGATTCCCTGAGTGATAAATTGCATTTAGCAAACCACAGGAGGCTAAGCATTCTTGACATGTTTTTATTGATTTGCATGAGCTATATACATGTAATCCTGTTCCTAGGTAAATCATGGCACGGGAAAATTCAAGTCACCGTAGGTTTACTTTGGGGAGAGAAAATTGGAGACTCGGCATAGGAGGTGGAATAGAGCTGGGCAGGGTGGGAAAGAGATGTGGTCGCCCGTTGGAATCTAGGAACCTCTATTAAGATTTATAGGTGTTGGGATTCTACAGACCTGAGGCATTATTCATGGTAAAGCTTCTCTGTCTGGGCCTGTTTATAAGATGAGACAAGGCTGACAAAGATGGAGGCCCTCTACAACAGGGCCAAGCTGCTTGAACATGGGGCTCAGTCACCTGACATACCCATGGCATCAGCTGCAACCATTCAGCATCTCACTGAAAAACACGCCGGCCAGCTAAAGATTGACCTAGTATTGTACAGCACCAAGCTCGACTGTCAGTTTCTATCACAGAACCGGCGCCATATTCTCAGTGTTGTATAGCCTTCTAGGTATATGCATATTTTCCCAACAGCAACCAAAAAACATGACTTTTCCTTTTAGGTTTGCCACAGTATAACCCTCAGCTTTTTCTCTACAAATCTACTCCTTTGAGGACTTCATAAGCATCCGCTGACTAATACACTTTACACTCATCATCCTAACTACAGTGTCATGCAGCCAAGACTTACTTAAAAACCAGACAGAGCACCATGGGTCCTTGTTTAAGAAGCCATGGCGATATTCAGTTTATTCAGCAATTTCCTGCGAGTGCCACCATACTTTATTTGGTCTTATTAGATGAAAACACGAGGATCACCTTCAGCTTTATTAATGATGGTACTCTGGATGAAAGATGCTAGTGAAAATCTGCAACATCTGTTTGCTGCATTCACTTCTCAGCGGGCTCCACCTATTCCTCATGCCTAATGATGCTGATCCACTCGGCAAGTTTTACGGACAAATGTGTATTTGGCTACATTCATCATCCTGAATGAGTGTTCCTGATGAGCCATCCCCTGGCCTGTTTCACTCTTTCTACCATACGTTAACAAATGACAACTCCTGCCACATGTTTTCCATTTGGGAGATACAGAGAGGCAAGGGAAAAAAGGGGTAGAGGGCTTCCGAGGGCTAAAAGATGGGCAGCTTCAAGGGAAAAGAGTCAATGATGCCTGTTCTTAACAGAATCACCCCCCGTGTGCCATCAACTAACCGCGGCACCATGAAAATACATCAATTATGTAATGCCTTCAAGGAACAGTCACAGAACTGATCCATGTCACTGCTGTGGCCCAAACTCAAAATCCTTCATGAGTGACATTAGCAGCCAACATACATTTACTGTAGGTGGACTATTACCCCAGCAGCCAGTGGATGTAGCCCTGCAGAACCACATGAAAGGGCAAACAGAAAAATATATGGATATGGCCAAGAATGTTAACTTGGATAAACAAGTCGATGGTCGTTCAAAGTCCTGGGGAGTTGCACCCCTAATAAATCATATTCCTTTTGATGTGCAGCTGGTTACGAGTTTAGAGGGGGGAGGGGTGGTTAGAACAGACGTGAGTCAGGCACCAGGACACACCGCCTGCTTTTCTCAAAGCCTGGGAATCCAAGTTTAGTGAAACTCTGGGGACATGGGAGGGAAGTAAATAAGTTATAAATAAGGTTATGAGTGAAAACAGACTGTCAGATGTCCTCGGATCCAGTTGTAGTCAGTGAGAGAAAAACAATGCTTGAGTAGTTAATGTGCTGACAAAGTTGGATAAATGTGATACAAACTGTGCAAATGACAAGGCTGCTCAATACGATAAAGGCTTGAATTTAGTCTTAAGCAATTCAATATGAATTAGATCTGAAAAGATTTGTCTGTCTGTTCTGCAACCCATTAATATAATGCATTCAGGCCAACACTGTCCAAAAACATTATCTTCATTCTCAAGTTTTGGTTATTAAATGCTCTGGGTTTTCAGTATTTGCATCCTTGGAGACAAGAGTATGGATGTTCATAACTTATCTAACACACTATGTCGTCTTAATTCCCTAGTGTGTTGGAGAGGCCTGAGCCTAAAAGCAGAGGCATTTTTGCCTTGCATGTTCTGGGGATCACGATAAGCCAATGGGTTGTGTCACAGTGGAGATGGATGCTCTCGAAAAGCAAAGCATATTCAACATGAGCCAGTGTAAAAGTATCCGTCAGACAAACAGCTGCAGAACCTCAGCTGGATTGAAGGGGATAAATCATATCCAGGAAGCCAAAACAGACCCAGCTTGATGCTGAACCCAAGGCTAAAACTCTTGATCCCATCCTACCTCTATCATCAAGACTTTTGTTTGTGGCTGCACCATGAGTGCAATTGCCCCCGGTTACAATGTGTTTCACTGAGCTGTGGTGTCAAAAACTATAAAGACAGACTGTGTAACATCATGGGAAAATGTTCATTATTGTTATTATTTTACGCTCTTTGTGGGATCAAAGAGTGGTCATGATGACGGTCATGATGACAGACCAAAGCATTTCATCTAGGGGCCGCTAGACGCTGGCTCAAGGAAACAAACAACACTGAGGTTTGGGTATTGGTACCAATTTTGAAAGCTTTCTGTCTCATAAAGGAGATGTACAAGCTCAAAGAGAATTATGTTTTGGGACAGGTTGGCCATGACTAATAGGTCTTTTCGAGCATCTTAACTGTGGTGGTTCATGTTATTTGCTTAACCCTGCACATCTATAGTCAAAGCCGCCATTGTTTCCCAAATTTCCCAAGATGACCCAATCCCCCAGCTTTTAATTGTCCCTATGTACTAACCTATTGTTCATGTTAATGTTTCTTGCTGTGTAGTGCCATCTGTATGTTCTGTTCGTTTTTTGGTTAAATATGAGTTCTTTGACTCCCTACTTTTTCCCCTTACTCCCCTTACTACAGAAAGTTTACATTCAGTAAATTTAGGAATATAAGCCATTATGATAACAAAGCTGGCAGACACTGGTTGGTGTGATTACCCAAATACATCAGAGCCAATTAGAGGTTTCACTGTATTTAAAGTAATACCACTGAAAATGATTACTGTTGCAAAAAAATTAAGCAAAACATGTGCACTCAACTGACCTCCTCCAAACCCTTCTGCATCGTGAAGAAAACCCCAGTCTGCCTGTGATGTCTGAAGGAAGCATATGTCATCCCTGCTGGGTATCTAAATTTGTAGCCCCTTTATGACAGAGTCATTCTCATGCATAAATATTAAAACCAACTTTATGACAGTAAATTCATTAATGGCGAAACAAACACAATCTCAAAGTAATACATGAAGGTGGAGATGTTTATTATGGCATGTTCTGCATTATGAGCTGTGAATGATCAATCACAGAGAGAGCATATTACTCCAATTTTCTCTGGCCCTTGTAACAACAAAGTTCATAGACACCAAATCAGTTTCAAGGGAACCCGGGGGCTACAAGTGCAAGACTGCTATATGAGACATTCATAATTTATGTGCATTTGATGTAGTGATATGTAAAAAACTTCAGAGGAATTTTAATGGGCTTGAGGCTGAGAAGGGATGGTTTAAGATGGTTGTTTGGCCCTTTTTTTCAGTAAATCACTTCTACACCAAAAGGAAAATAAAAACTTTTTTGAAATCTAACAAATTCTGCGATTGAGCATGTAATCACTGAGAAGAAGGAGGATTTCATCTTCTTATTTCAATGCTTTATTGATCTGGTGGCTTGGTTCTCATAAGCTCCATTACATGGCCCGGGCAGTGGCCGGCAGCACTGTCCAATACAGTCAACAAAGGAAAGCTATTTCTATTGATCAATGTCCTTCCACATGAAACAGATAGAGATTGATAATACTCTTCTGCAAAATCCTACAGTCAATTAGAGCTTGATGAAAAAAAGAGTCCTGAGCAGGGACAACACAAGGTGTTAATAGGTGTCAAAATAAATCTGGCAAGTCTGTCCCTTCTGTTTGAACGAAACCATAATTTATTAATCTTTCAGACAGACGGGTTGTGTTTGTGTAGGCTACTGATCAGCAGTAACCTTTTATTATTGTTTTCTCCATTAGAAGCAGAGATTAAAACAGATGAGAGTTGTTTAACTCACTAACGCCCAGTATTAGGGTACACTCTCGTTACTGTGGAAGACCAAATGTTTTCACTGATGCTCATGTAGACAGAATCATTGCAGAGAAGCTTGAGCCTGCACATTAATTTGTCAAGCCATTAGGAAAACCCTCTCCTGACGCTGATCCAATCTATTTGGTGGGAGTGTACATGCCTGCTGAGCAGCCTTATTTGAATCTGCTCAATGCCAGGTCTCATCGCAGCAACAGAGACCAGGGCCAGGTTTAAAAGGAAAAGACAGGCAAGAAGACAAGATGGAGAAGAAATCAAGCAGACAGAGGCACGTGATGAGATGGCTCTGTGGCGCAAACGCCCAATATGGAACACAATTACTTGTAAACTGACCTCTTTAAACTCTGAACCCACAGTATTTCTGAATAGAGACCTTATGAAAGGGATAGCTTTATATCTTACGCCTTTAATTTTTATTTATATAGAGAGAAAGTTGATACGACCGCAGAAAAAGACAACTGAAGCCAAGCTGTGGATGTAAGATTTAATTCTGTGCAACCAAACCAAGTGAACTGAAGTGAAGCATATGACTTACAATAGAACATTTAAAGTTTACCGAAGGTTAAACTATATAAAAGTAGTTGTCTTTGTGATTTGCATGCCAAGCAATACTGCTGTATTTTCAGATAAGTGGACTGCCCTTCTTACTGTACTGTACAGCAGGGCCTGCAAAATCCCACAGCCAATATCCACAAAAATTGGTCTAGAAAGACACGAGGGACGATACTTCAAAAATAGGCCTTGATTGTGCCATGTGGGACAAAAAGCATCACTCAAGCTAACCATTTCTCCATCTTTCACTGATAAAATCCACTTTCCATTCATTACCCTTTATCATAAACACAAGTCTATGGGGAAGCAGGGCTTAGAAGTGGTTAAGCCTGTCCCTGGTTTCCTATTTCTAGGGAGCATTTATCTGATGATATATATTCCTTTTGGTAAGTGAAAGGAGTTATTCTGTTTCCAACAGGAAGGACATTGATAGGGCATTAGGGATTTGTTTATTTCAACTCAAAGCCATAGCATTTATCCAAGTATATATTTCGCTGCGGGCTCAGACCAAATTATGTCTCGAGGCAAGATAAATCACAAGGCACAAGTCAAAATGCCAAGCGTTTTATGATCCTACACAGAGTCCTGATGGCAGGCTACACTTTACTGAAAGCTATGCTGCACTGTGAATTTTCAGGCACAACAGCCTACGTGTTCCTGCTTGTTTGTGACTAGACTGTGATGAATGTGACAGCTGTCATATGCACATCAACTGTCTAGTTTTTAGACACTCAACAGAATGATGGGATTTGAAAAGAAGTTCATCTGTCTCCCTAATAAATCCATTGTCTTGTCTTCCTTGAACAAGAAATGCAGTGATGGACACATCCAACATTGCCAAACGGGCTTAGTGAAGTATTGTAGATGCAGAAAGCTCATTCAGTTTAAGTGAGAGTGAAAAGTGAGTTGATGTGCTTGAGTAAACAACTCAACATCACTCTAGCAAAAAACTGACAGACAGGACAGGGTGTGCAGACAATTTAGAGGATATAAATTAACTACAAACATTGTAAAACTATTCTGGAAAAAAAAACATTTTTTTTCATTTTTTCATTTTTTCATTTATGACAACACAAGTGTACCATTGTGCAAACATCAAGGGCATCTTTCCTCAAATGGATATTCTGTGTTTGTTTAAATGGCAGGCAAAAATATATTCCTGAATGTTGCCACATAAAGTGTTGTTGTTGTGGCCTGGTGTCTTTCACATGATCTGTCAAGAGACTGAGGCTGAGCCAGGAAGAAAGGCCTTCTTACGTAAACTCCTGAACTTAGCATCCCACTGCTGTGACCCAGGCAACAATGCCTCCTTATATGCCCAAACAGAAGCTGTTGAACAAAACTCAACAGCTTGTGTAGAGAGGAGTTGAAGGGTCATGTAAACTTGCAGCGGACTAGAAGGCTTGAGAGTGAAAAGAGGAAGAATCCTCTTTTCAATCTCGACATTGTTTGTTGAGAGGGATCCTTGCCATCACAAACATCAGCCCAAATTTCTTTACAGACAGGGCAAAGAGAGGGGACAAAGGGGGTCCACAACAACATGATACTGTTTTAACATTGTGTGTGTGTGTGTGTGTGTGTGTGTGTGTGTGTGTGTGTGTGTGTGTGTGTGTGTGTGTGTGTATACGCGTGTATGTTAAAGAGATCTTCTTTGCAACCTCAAGCTCAGTATCCACTGAGAACCCCCTGGGGTTTTTGGAAGGATTTTCTTTCTGTCAAAGAGCTGGATCTCCATAGAGGGATGCAAACAGTGGTGAACACCTTTTAACAACCCAGTGCACAGAAGCTATTTGACCCTGATAAGCTTCATTCTCGTATAAAATAAATGTCTCAGATCATCCTGGAAGTTCAGTTGGCTAAAGGTACGTGTCATGTAGATTAGCTATGATGTCACGACATCTCCTTGTACAGACATTTATGGACTTCTCTAATATAGGATATGGTCTTTATTTTTCAGCTGGTACAGGGACTGCTGTGAAATGATTTGAAATTGACTTTGTTCAAAAGTAGCGTGACGTGAAATGTTGGTGAATAACTGTTTTAGTAGGGACAACAGCTATATTTTTGCCTTTTTTCCTCAATGAACCTAGCAACATTAGGGCAAATTTTCAAACAAATGTTTTGCTTTTTTTTA
The DNA here is from genome assembly GCF_002814215.2 of Seriola lalandi dorsalis. Classification (NCBI taxonomy): domain Eukaryota; kingdom Metazoa; phylum Chordata; class Actinopteri; order Carangiformes; family Carangidae; genus Seriola; species Seriola lalandi. Next base: position 994,470 of record NW_019525385.1, on the reverse strand, counting down.
ACTGCAATAAGAAAAAAACTGAAGATTCTTGGAAACATTAAATGGGAGTGAATCAAGAAACACACTTATCTCTCTTGACATTGAATAAACTGCTGGTTTATGTAACCATGTAAATAAACGAGTTTTGGCATTGAAACATGACCAAATGTAATAGAAAGTAAACTTAGGTAAAACAAAGGATAAACATTATTTCAATCATTAGAATTATGTTGAGCTACAGTTGCTTGATCATGGTCTTTTATAATTGAAGTGTACTGCAATAACTACAAGTGAAAAAATATCAGACTTATCTCCACAAACACAAACACTGCAGCCTTTGGCAGCATATCTGTGGTGCCATGTATCTGCCTTGGCATTCTGCATTTGCCAATATTATTTCACTACTTAGAGAAAAAGACAGCCTGCGCTCTCAGTCACTCCTCTGTGACCGGTGTTTGAAAGGCTGAGTAATGACCTGGATGAAACGGTAATGATAACCAACACACCTGTTCTACCCTATATTCCACCACATCCAACCTCTATACAAATTATGTATATACAGTATTTATTTATATTCATGTCACTCTGTGTATTGTGTATATACACATACATATTTACTTTGTCATTTTTCTACAAAACCAAAGCTGTGAATGAGCTGAGCAACAATATAATGACCTCTTAAAACTGGCACACCCGCTGCATGTGTGAAAATTGTAATTATTAATGCCGAGTTTTAAAGCCACTGACTTTTCAACAATCTAAACAAATGTTCTGGCAAAACTTTGTGCTGAAACAGGGCTGGGTAATACCTTGAAGCACAAAATATGTTGTTTGAAGAGTTTACATGTTGTTCAGTTTTTTAGTACTGGAATCCATCTGAAGTAGTTTTAAGTTGGATGTCTGACACGCGGTGCATGCTTGTGGTCAAATCTATATTTGCATTTTCAATTCTCACAAGTGCTAGAAATACCCATGGCTAACTTAAAATTCTATGGCATTACATGACATTGTAACCCATGTAAGAGGTCATACAGAAAATGAGGACTGGAGTAACTTAAAAAAAACATCCGCCCACTTCTCTCTGCCATACGTTACAAAGTTCCCGGTGTCCGCAGAGAGCCAGAAATCGCTCTCCTCTGATCACTAACTAGCCAGCCAATCAAAGCCTTCTGGCCATGGAGCAATTATCCGCTCTCCATAGCATAGGTGGAGAATGAACCAGCAACCCCTGCAGCTCTCTGTCTCTCTCTCTCTCTGTCTCCTGAAATAACTACAAATGCCTTACATACTCACTTGTATGTAAAACAGAGGGAAAAAAGGATTTGTTTTCCTCAGACTCAACCGAGATCACATTACATGCCATGCCAAGTGCAAAGCCTGAAATTGCAGGGGTGGATTTTCACCTCTCACTGTTGCAAGGCATGAATTCTTGTCATTACATCAATTTATTTCAATGTCATTTGTGTGGGCTAGAGTTTGTCTAATTGAATGAAAGACAACATGACTCACATTGGACATGACTTTATTGCCCTTTCCAAGCCACCGACTGTACCGATGAAAAATAGCAAGGTCTCTAGCTCAGATACTTCTCTTCACAGATAACCTGAAGGCTGCAATCATTTGGAAGATTGAAGAAACAATTCAGGCACCCAATGATTTGTCATATACTGTTGAGAGGAGCTCAGAGGTTAGACTTGCAAAAGAGTGCTTCCAGTTTGTCTCCAGCGGTGGTTAACCTGTCTATACCTCACCAAACTGATCTCAGCGGGGACGTAAAGGTGTGGCACACAGGAAATATGACACAATTCTCACAATTCTGCTTGACGTGCTATTCGTTTGGATGTCTTTATGGTAGGTTGTGTCCAGTCGTGACATAGTGATATTGGAAAAGGAGGACGGTGCCTTGGTGCTTGGCTGTACTGCTGTGTTGTCATCACCTCCAAAGTCATACTCTCTCAGTTGGATGGGTGAGCAGGTTATGCAGCCAGTATTATGCTATTTGAAGGAAATATAAGGATTTAAAAACTGAATTGTTTGTGTCTCGTCAATACGCTCGCTTAGTCTGCTTTTCATGTCGATGACTGCCACTGTAAATGATGCAAACCAGCTTTAAACTCTTACATCTGCTGCGGTGATTGGTCAGTTTGTAAAGAGTAATACTGAGAAGTGCATCCGCTGAAAAGCTGAATAAAATTCAAAGATTTTGGCACCGTTCACAATATTTATATATCTCCTGTGTTTGGATTCATCATCTTAAGACAGGGGTATGAATCATGCAAGTACAATAACAAGTGTCACTATCACAAGTAACACTTTGCAATATGTAACCAAGAACAAGTGATTTGCAAGAAAACTATTTGAATAAATAAGTGGGCCAGGTGCAAATAAGCAGTTTAGTGGTAAAGATACAAATAGATTCATTAAAAATGATAATTCATCATTTCATACTCGGACATCTTCAACTCCAACTACATTTCAACTTTATTAAATCAATAAGGATGAAAGATTATAAAGTATATAGTCTATGTTTTCTGAAGAGATATAGCTTGCTTTACTTTTTTATGATCCCCCTGTGAGGAAAGAGGTGTTTGCCCCGTTTCCTAGGGAACACGGTGTCCAGGGGCCCTTGGCTGCACTGGGCCTGATCGTGGGGCCTGTGTGAAATCCAAACTGACTGATCCAGGGCAGAGCCAGGATTACACCACTTCCCCCCTGAATTCTGTCCTTCCCAACAATGAGCTTCCTGTAACCACAGTCAAGTGAGCCGTTAGTTAGCCAGTGGAGCCGCAGAGTGGTGGTTCAGGGCCACTGTGGGAAAAGGCAGGGGACTCAAGCATCATGTTACTATTCCTCCAACATAAAGCCCAAAAGCCCCCACCATCAGCATCACCACCCAACACTTTGCTTCCAGTGCCTCCAGGAGGTGTCAGGTTCTGGCACCTGCTGGAGGCACTGGCAGGTTCATGCCCCTGGCAGGTTCAGATGTCATTCCCGCAAAGAGCCTGTTAGTGACTTAGTGGTCAGCAGGGGTGACTTGCAGTAGTTTATTTCTGCCATTAGAGGCAGTACCCTCAATTGGAAAACCTCATACTGTAAACTACACAGAAAAGGTTACAGTGGCTAATGAAATGAATATTCTCAAATGACAACGTGTCACTAAAACTAGTAAAGCCTTTCCTTGACGGAAAAAGGTTAAGGCTGTGATTTATTTCTAATAAATTCTTTACCCAGGTCCCTCTTAATAGTGGGACAGGAGATATATTGATATTATAAATCATTCGAGCAAGAGGCCAATACCATGTCACTGAATTATCTCAATTTGCCTTTGATAAAATTACAGAAAAAAAACTTTTTTTCATGAATGAGCAAAGCAAAGAGGGAAGGAGAGGGGGAGACAGAACGAATGAGAAAAGGAGAAAAAGGGTGGTGGGCTATTGAGTTGAAGAAGGAGTTAAAAAAAAAAAAAAACCCTCAGCACAAAGGCCATCAACAACAGAGATCTTTTCTTCAGTGATGTCTTTAGCAGTCTGGGAGTAGCCCATACTAGTTTTAATTATGCCACACAAAAAGGAATCTTCTCTGTTATGTCCTAAATCACAGTGCAGTGACACCCAGCTCAATAAGTCCTTCTAGAACAATGCGCTGTGTGCCATCGACATCCTCTCACAGAATACAAAGGTGTATCATTTGGCCAGGAATGATAATTAGATGCGGAATTTACTGAAACTGTCAATGGTAACGTCAATAGAGGAGCTCTTAGCATCTGTCATCCTGCAAATCAATGTCAATTTTCAGCTATGAATTCAAGAAAATGATAGCTTTCAAATAAACCGCAGGAGAGGAAATTTCAGGCACTTAAAAGCCACCTTCTCTTACCATCTTTTTTGCTCCCATTTCCAAGTTCACCAGTTCATTATTTAACTTAGTCTAATAGTATTTCAGAATAAAAGTATTGCAGGATGGGGCGCCCCACTGACTCACCTGGTAGACCGTGTATCATGACGGCTTAGTCTTAACCGCAGAAGCCCGGGTTCAAATCTGACTTTTGCTGCATGTCACCCCCTCACTCTCTCCCTGAGTCCCTTGTCTCTCTCTCACTGCAACTATCAGATTAAAGGCAAAAAATGCCACAAAAAAAGAAAGTATCACAGGATTAAGTTAAGGAAACAGAATTCAGCTTAGGTTAGGCTAGTTATATACAAACAAGGGAAAAATACTAACATGAGCATTTGCACAGACTCAGCATATATACTTGATATATAATTTCCTGTCATTCATTTGAAAACAACTGAGTATACATTTAAAATGGAAAACCTATATAAAAATGTATGAATTTCAAAAATGATGATGCCTTAGACTGACACTGAACTTGACAGATTTGTGTAAAGTAGTCACAAAAATTAAACACTTACTGATGTTTTGACATGCTGTCTTTTTATATTTCGTGGATGAATAAGAATATACAGGTGACATCTGCAGAGACCTAAAATATTTTGGCTTTAATTCAACAGTATTAATAACATCTGCCTACTACACCGATTATAACCACCTTTTTTGTCTACGATACGTTATGTAGTAATACAAGTATCACTTATGTTCAAATATCAGGTTTCATGTTTACCTTTGAACTGATTGTAAGATTTTATGTAAAACTTTTTAATGTGAGACATATTCCAGTCCCTGTTAACATTATGAAGATTTCACCACATTAAGCAATAACCTCTTTAACTATGTATTTCGCTGCTGTGGTTCTGTAGTAAACTCATTTTGTATGTTTAGAGTTTATTTTATACAGTTATGAAGATTATAGACAATAGCAGCAGCAGTGTTATTGTCTGGTGCTGACATGATTAGTCAATCAATCGTTTAGTCAGTTGACAGAAAATCAATTGGCAACTATGACAACTTTGATAATCAAGTGAGATAATCAAGTTATTTTACAATCAAAAATACCAGTTCTGCTGTTCTTTGACATACCTGTTAGTTGAGGTCAGCTGAGTGTTGTCAGGGTCTGGACCATTGGTGGGACAAAGCAAGCAATAATGGGAGCAGCTGTAGTATTGTCAATATTGTTGTTGAAAGGCTGACTTAAAAAGGTCAGTGAATATTACTGGCAGAGTGTATAAAACAAGATGTAAAACATTTGTGAACCCTGGGCTGGGCAGACGAAGCTCTAAGGGCCTATATTTATCTCCATCCCCGACAAATTTAGGGCTGAGGGTCAGCAGGTGTTGGACTCAGCAGGAATTGAAGGTCAATGACACAGATGACACGGATTTGGACACTGAAAATAAATGTATAACTGCTGGTCACATCGCAAAGAACAAATTAACACTGCCGCAATGCAATGCTGTAATCTACAGAGAGGTATAAAGACCAGTTAGTCAGGGCTGGAATCTCTCAGAGAAAATGAGAGCCACTTATCCAATAACGAGAGCTTAATGAGGGTCCCTTTAACTAGCTACAATGTCTCTCTTTCCCTTGGAGAAACATTTGTCTTACAGTACAAATGTGATTCATGCATCATTTCTATTGTGAGAGAGAGTGCCGTAATAATGGTATAAATCACAAAGGGTCTAGGTTGGGGTAATGAGACTTAAATCTCTTAAAACAACACCATGAACTCAGCTGAATGATAAAATGATGTGGTGGAGGAAAATACTACCTTCTCCGGGTAAAGCTACACCACTCTCTGCATAGGCGCTTATGGCTTTTGGCAGTGCAGAAGCCCTACTTCATTTAGCTCTGACAGGCAATTTAATACCACAAAATTACTAACCTTAGCTTTGCAATTACTTTTCCAGCTCTGTAGATGTAATCTTAAGGTTAAGGCCCCTGGATAGGGCAAACCCCAAGGTCTGAGCTTACACTTCTACAGAGGCTCTGATCAGACAAAACATGGAGAACGAAGGAAATGTACAGAGATAACTCGTTTATGGGGAAATTCCATGTTAGATTCTGCTGTCTAAACCTAGCATGTTCCTCTGCAGCCAGTCAACACAATGTGAGATGAAAAGTGTAGATCGTGATCATGTATCTAACAGCTAAGACACGGCAAACCAAGCTCTAATCTCATCATAAAGAGGCTGGCAAGTGTGACTGTGATGTTAGCTTGATAAACTATCATTACTCTGCTGCTAATTCTCGCTTTATTCCTGCAGGCAAGATAGGGGATTAACTTTTTTCATTATATCCGCAAAGGTACATAGAAAAATGGAAATGGAAAAATAAAAACAGAGGAAGAAATAACAGGCTAAAAAGCAATTCATTTACTTATGCACTTCTCTTCAGTACGTGCTCCTTAAATCGAGCCCCTTTATCTTTACCTGATAGGCTGCATTCAACACAATACATGATGACATCCACACATGCATTGTGTTATGCATCAGCCTTGAGTAAACATCCTCACTTTATCATCTTAGCATACTATGGATAACCTTAGAAAAGTCATATTTAATTCCCTTGTGGCCTTTTCACATTCAGGCCTGCTCTGTCAGTAGGGCAATAGGGGAAATGATTTGTACTGATCAGTCCCTGCTCTCCTCAGCTCCAAACTGCAGCTTTACTCAGCTTCTGACAGATGTGTCCCCTGCTGTCTGATTAAAAATGGTCATTTCTCCAGCACACAATGTGGCACGGTAACCTTTCATTTGAAGGATGATTGCTGCACAGTGACAGCCACTCCTCCGTTTGTTCATTTTGTCTGTCCACGGCGAGGATATTGACATTCAGATTTTGCCTATGCTTTCATCTTAGAACAGATGTCACAGTTGGCAAGTAGTCTAGACAGGAACAGCAGGTAGGACAGAGCTCAAGGGGCAACAGGAGAGAAGAGGCAAACGTGACAACGTGCAAAACAAGTGTATGTTTTACATCAGTCTGTCCTCTTTCCCCTGCTGAAACTCACAATGACCCTCATAGAACATCTGCCTGCTGTGCTGGGCAGGTATTTGTGCCCTCCCCTCTCCTTGGCCTGTTTCTCATTTTCACAGGCTGGTGTAGTGTGAGACGGAACACAAGTCAAATTATGGAAACCCTCACTAATCTACACCCCTAACCCTAACCCAGAAACACAAACATCAAACCCCTGCGGTGGGCCAAATCCCCTTGCTAGCACAAATGAGGATATTCTAATGTCAGGCCTGTTTGCAGAGGTGTAAACTCGTGGAAGTGCTGGTATCAGATAGGATATCAAAGTCAACAAGCCTGTTGCTTTAAGCTGATCCTTCTGTCCCCTGGAAAACTGCTGCTCTGTGAAAGCCCAGAGGAGCCTTCAAATGTTTCCCCAAGTGCAACCTGATCCATAACAGACAGAGTCATGCAGCTCCCTGTGCTATCAACACTCTGTGCACAGCAGGGTCACTCTAATACCCCATTCCAACCTGGCAGTCAGGAAGCACTTGAAAAAAATCACACAGCCAAGCAGAAGCCAATGCCACACATATGCTAAATATAGCAGTCACAATTTATTACCACGTCTTGAACTACAGTTAAAACTACCCTGAATATTCAAAGTAAACTAGTACTAGTACTATGGAATTTGTTTATGGAAAAGGAGACTTTGTAAGGGTCTTATTATTTTGCCAATATTTTAAAGTTGTTTTATTTATAATCCAGGTTTTGTGTAAAACCTGCCGAACAGTTATTGGTTGGTCTTTAGAAATTAATAAACTTCCCCAAGATATACAATTAATCTGTGAGTTTCTTATTTACGTAAGTAGATTTGTGATGGCATTATCTGCACTGTACTTTGGTGTGTTCTTATGTGTCTTGCATGGGATGACGTAATCCTAATAGTGACCCCTGAAGTATTTGCTATAAAAATCTCCCAGTTCTATGTACTGAAATTATTGAGTCTGTAACTGTTGACGAAAACATGCTTCAAGCAGGACCAGAAAAATACATCATAATGTCTGGATAAAGATTTTTTTCTTTTTATTCCTGTCCTGATACGAGTTCTTCAAGACTAAGTTCAACTCAATTGATATATTCCAACATGACCAGCCATTACCAAAGGGCCACATTAAAATTTGTAAAGCCAATCCAGAAAATACAGTCTAGCCTGTGTAACAGCTTTTCTTTTATGGTTTTCTATAATATTTTGTGAAGCGTCCTATGGCATTTTGTGGTGAGACGAGTGTCAGTCTGTTACTTTTTCAGACTGAAGGCTTTCGACAGCCTCTCCTTATCCTGATGCTCACTGTCACTGTGGATATCATCATTGAAACTGCTGACTGCTGCTGTTTGTTTGTGCCATGCTGTGTATTCAGAGTATGTTCCACTGTTTTAACATTGTGCACTGAGGCATTTTTCACAGCTGGTTTGCCTAAGGTACAATTATTGATAAATGTGAATAACATGAAGCTTACAGCCTCAGACAGGAACATAAAGTCATTCTCACCATGCAGATCAGCTGATCTACCAACTGTGCAACACCTAGTCACGTGACAGTGTGGTCTATTTGAATGCCTTAATCCACCACATCACTATACTGCTATACACTAGCCAGAAACCACTGCTGCACATTTTTCCTATACTTGTCATATACCTACAGTGAATATCGTCACTCCATTCACCCTCCTCCTCTTCTTTTGCCCTGCTTAATCTGACATGACTGATTGGGCAGACAAAACAAATTTGGTTGCCAATCAAAGCAAATTTCTGCCAATCAAACCCAACAAGTCCATCAGCATCTTGACAACTCTGCAGCTCTTTGCACTGTAGTGTCCACACAGAGGAAGTTCTCAGTTCAGAGACATCCACCAGAGCATAGCGGACCACATCATGTGGAAAAGCTCCTTGGGTGATAAAGGTACTTATAACCCTACATATATTTATGGATACCATTAAAAACAAAACTGCTATAAAGAAAATAGCTGACTGCAGAGCAAAAAGCCCGAAGGACCCAATTTCCTCCTGAAGCACCTGATGGACACACTGACAAGCAGATTGCTTTCCAGTACCAATTTTTGGAGCATGTGAAAAATGGTCCGCGCAGCTGGTATGTGGTCTGAGATGAGTCATAAATCTTGTTTTATCTCCTCCGTGGTGGTAGCAGAAAAGGATGAGTTGCTTTTTTTTCATCTCATTCACATGTCTATCTGTCTGTTATCGGTGCCCTTGAGCAAAGATTACTGATGCCCTGTCTTTGATATATGACACATCACACAGAGCAGCTTTTCATCCCGTGAATTAACCCAGAGAGGGAGAAAAAAAAATGCAAACCTGACTGCCATCAGCCAGGGGGGCTCTCTCACTGTTCCTTTGTGCTACTCTGCCCCCCCCCCTCCCCCTCCTTTCCTCACATGATCCTTCCCACCTTCCTTCCCTTAGAGCCGTGGTTCCCCTCCTCTTCCCTCCCTCCTGATATTCAGCAGAAGGGGGAGCAGAGAGCATCATGGGTAGCCAAGTTTGGTGGCAAATTGTTTATCTGACCTCTGCACGTCTCTGCATTTTATAATCTAGTGTGTGTCACCCCTGTCTCATCCACATAACAAATAGCCCCTGTCAGTTCCTGCTTCCTTTATCAGAAGCAAGAGGTAAGGAGAGGGCCACTGTAAGTAACTGCACAGAAGGAAATCTCCTACAGAAAAACAAAAATGGGATTTCAATTGAGTGATGAGAACAGAGATTCCCATAATGATGCCTCAAGAGCAGAAAAAGGGATAAAAGGCAGAGATTAAAGAAACAAATGGTGGCATATTATGTGTTAACAGCTTATGTATGTCATGGAGGAAGAAAAAGACTGTGATAGGCTTTCAGGAGAATATTACCGCTGTGTTACTGTCCCTGACAAAGAATATTTTATTATTCAGTAACCAGGAAGGCAAGCAGCATTGAGTGCAGCCTAATGTATCATCTCCTAATACATCTGAATAATGGCGATTTAAATGAGTAAGACAAATAGCAGTGACCACTTTGTGCAATCTAAAATAGAATGTAAAATAACACATTAGGCCTGACTGCCACAGTGGAAATTAAAAGACTCTACATTACAGAGTAATAACCATTTCTCTCCTGACTCCAGACTTCATTAACCCAAAGCTAATCTCCTCCTCAAACTCCCAGATCTTCACATGCCACAGGGAAAAATGTGCTCAGTAAATACTGGGTTTTTGTGTTTGGAAAAGGGCCATAGAGGAGAACACTGTCGACATTTTATTTTTTTCCCCCTTTTTCATCTAAGTAATCCAAAAAGGTCATAAATAAAATATTACGCCACAAGGAAAGTGCTGTAATCCATTATCATAATGGCAATTGTTCATGATCTATTTCATTAACATGCAGTCTTTAACCCAAACAAATGTGTTCCTCACCCTTGTGTTGCATACCCATTTACAAGACACAAATGCGCTTCACGTGTCTTCACCTAGAGAGCGGCAGGTGTGATGCATCACCAGCAAACAGCCAGAGTGAAGCACGTTTGCCATATTGTGCACTGTCTTGCTGAATGTTAAATAATGCACTTTATTTCCGGGAAACATGGTCTCATACGACAAGTTCATTAATACATAATAGGGTTCATATCATGTTATTTTTACACTATACAATAGGGAAACTTTATATAGGGCTGTGTACTGCCGTATTTGAATGTTGTGATCAAAGAAATCTCAACGCAAGGTCAGACAACATCTGAATAAAGGCGTGTCAGTTGACGATGGGATTCTCACCATGTGCTAACAATATGCCCTGTGTCAGAGATACTGAGTGCAGCACCAACCATGTTTATTTCTCACACTGGCATTTACACAGCACCATTTAAAAAGATGATGTGGACAGCAGCGTCCATATGTGTGAATGACTGCAACATAAAGCTGGAGGGCACAGAGGCCTACTTTCTGCCTCCTGTAAGTGCTAATATAACCTTTTCATCTGCTCACCCAGTGGCTCTCCTGAATCAATTCCCCCTCAGTGTCCCTCAGCGTCTGTACAACTGGCACCTCCACAACTTGTTCCATTTGTTATATTGAGCTCCATCTGGCCTCGGTCATTTGGCTTTTTAATTTAGTTGTCTCTCGCTCTCTAATTTGTCTCACATTTACAAATGGCATTGGCCACCCGTTCCAAGCTGCCCCTCGTCAGCGGCAGAAATACATTTTCACCAGCCGTCGGGCCGGCCGTAAATCTGTAATGCCAGGTTATTAATAGATAGTAACAGATGTTTACTGATTGTTGATTACCAGTCTTGTTGACCAGTGAAATCTGTTCATAAATGGAATGGAATTTATAGCAGAGCAGAATATGCACCTCTCCCAGGGAAAATTGAGAAATGGTGCCAACCTTTTAACTAAGAGACAATGAACTGGGCTCTGTCCTATAGTCTCTCCTTGCAATTCTTCTTCTAAATCTGCCAAAAAACAAACTCAGCTAAAATGAATGTGCTCAAGTTAAGATTTAATGAATTCTTTTGGTATTTGTAAAAGAGACTTTAACACCTTTTAAGACTTTAAGAGCCCCGATATAGGCCTCTCACTTTCAGTTTCCATTCCTCTTTTTTACTGCTTATTACAATACAGGTAGAAAGAAACTGTTTAGCCAAAAACATCCTCCCGACAAACGCTGGAAAGCGACATGACACATTTCACTTGTCACTCATCAGCAGTCACAGCTGGCAGGCTAGTAATCCCTCTTTCATTAAGAAGGTGACATGACTGACTTCTAACAGTTTGCACATCACTTTGGAGAAAAGTATAAAACTATGATTAAATGTCACCAAGGGAAGGCGGCATAAATGGATGACCAATAATGTTCACGCTGTTTAATATATTTCTAAAAAGTTGATCGGTTATTTCAAGTGTTGTGTTTTGTTTACTTACATCCCATTGTAGCACAAGTCTTCTCTTAACAAAAGCTTTTTTTAGTTTTCAGTTTTAAAGTCAATCAACCAGTGGATTATTTCTTCATTAACTGTGCTTTTCTCTTACTGGTTTCTGAATTCTCTGCTGCTCCTCTTAAAAGAGTAATCATTTCTGCACACAATTTTTCTATTTACAGACACTGTGTCGAGAAATTGGGCAGTCACAGACAACAAGTTGCAAACTGTGACAAGTTATAAAACTTTAAAGCAGGCAGTAAATAGCTCTGTCACGCTATCCCCAGTGTTATATTACCTGGACACATTTATCTGACGGGTGGTAAATCTCAATTCCCCTTACCTCCCCAAAAAAGGCAAGAGGAGACACAAGGAAATAAATTGGAGATAGAGAGACAAAAACATGACTAGTTAATCAAATGAACATGATGTTTTGAAAAGGAACATCATTAATAATGTTGGCTATGAGTGACAGCCATTTTTGGGAATAGACGGGAGAGTCTAAATAAATACATTTAATAACACTTTCCTCCTGCTGTACAGTTTATAACAGTCCCTGGAAACAGTTTGTATACCCTAATATTTATTTATTTTTTTACAGTTGCTTCACCTGCCTGATATCCTTCAGCCCTTTTCTTCAGAAGCTGTCAAAGCCGCCAAGTATAATATATGGCCTCTCCAATGAGAACAGCTGTAGCCACTCTCTCTGCTGCTGCTGCTACCCTGCCCTGCATGAAATAATACATCAAGATTAATTGATTTCCCGTCATACTCTTAGAGAAAAGAAAATTAATTTTCATGTATCTTTCCCCCCCAACCTCCAGCATATGAATTTCGTACATGGCAAGTAATTTAAGTTTTTAATTATTCATGAGGACTAAAAACATGATAAAGTGTTTTACAGAAGGCCCCAAGGCTGTAGCCAAAAGCTCAATGTGTTTTGAGACAACAATAGCAGTCCCTGATGCCTATATAAATAATAAATGTACTTACATATATCATAGTGCATCTCAGGTCAACCCCCACCAGCTCTCTACCCCTCTATCTTGTGGATCAAGGAGAGTGAATGTTGGAGTACTGAACAATGAGGGGGACGCGTCATCAGACCAGATTTCCATGAATGCATCAATCATCGCCATCATCAAACATCAACATCACTGTTAAGAACATCTTGCTGAAGAGTCTTCAGTATTTTCACATTGCCTAAGTTAAGATCTGAACACTCACCATAGCAATGAGACTGTGTGAAAACACTAACCTTATTCTGTCTCAACTGTTTATGGCCTTTTGAGATATAGTCTCATAGACATTTCTTCCACACAAAAAAAATACAATTACTATTTTTTAATAATGAAGAATAAATCAAACTGAAAAAAAGTTATCTTTGGCGTGAGCAGACATAGTGTCAACCCACTGGAGCCTGTTTGCTCAGCTATGACTTTAAACATTGTCCAACTGCGTGTCAGTGGATGACTGAGAAGTATGTCTGCTGTGAGAGGCAAGAACGCTGCCCATAGCCGCTGGTTTAATGTGCAAGCCAGGGGAGGATGCCATGCCACTGACGCCACGGCAACATGCAGGCCTGACTGGCAGGCGAGGCTGCAGACTGATGTGCATGTTGCACTCTGATCCTCCATATCATGAGAGACAGCAGCGGTGATGAATACAAGGAGATTAACATTGAGTGAAAGTGATCGTTCCTTCAAAAGCTTCTGTGTGCATGTTTGCACATTTGCATGCAAGCGCCAGGGTTTGCTGAGGAAAGGCATTCACTGCATGTTCACCAGCACCAAGGGGGTTTTTTAAAAGTGTAAACCACTGCCAATAGTAAGTGAAGAAAATGTTCCATGTCATAGCACCTCCTACCTGCATTTATCTGTGTTTAACACACTTTTCTAACTCAGTGTACTCAATAAAATAACCATTAAGACCACACACACTTTCTACTAAAAGCTCACAAGAACAAAGGAATGATTAACATATTAGGGGGGAAGAGCCTCTGCAACCCCCACATTTGTCTTGACTGAAAGTTAGCAAGAGTGTAATTATAAGGTGAGATGTTTGTGTATGCATGTGTGATATCACATGTGTATTTGAGTGCATGATTGTGTGTGCATGTGTGTGTTAATCTTCTTCATGCTCTTGCTGTGGTTCTAGTTAAATTGGTCTGTCTAGCGAAAGGTTCTAATTATGGTTGTAGAGCCTAATTAGCATTTAGTATAACACCACAACAAATGCCGCAAAATCACACTAATTCCGCAATAAACGGCCTCGGTGCTATACCATCAAGCTGCTTTGCTGTACAATAAGAACTAATCGCAGCACACTGCAATGGGCTGAGCTTGCACTCCTGCTGAGCGTGTTAAATCATTTTTCACTCCTTCCAGATTGTTCCCATCAACAACTATTCCCAGGAACCCTAATAAGCACATATCCTCATTAATATCATAAAGCCTAAATGATCTGCAATCTCAAAACATGCTTTAGCAAATTCTAAGGCCACTGACCTCAGGTATACTGGTGTGGATTTTTTCCACAGGGGACAGCGTATACTGGTGGGTGTTGATGTTGTCTTATTCAGCATCTTCACAAATAGGGAGGGGGATCTCTAGGGATTTTACATTGATTTCAATTGTAAGGATTACAATTAAATCCTTAACTCATTAAAGTTGTTGTATGGTTTGTTTTTTGTATAAAGAGACATTGCCATTCATCTCAGGGCAGCATTGTTCACATTAAAGTTGAAGAGCCAGTAAATGACTGAAGTTATAAAACCATTACCTTTTCAAATTAAAACATCCAAGCTCCCATAAACCTTACATGGCTTTATTTGTCAAACTGATCTTCAAGACTGCTAACATTCTAGTAGTGTAACGACCATTTATGTTTTATATTACAGCGGACTAAAAGGAGTAGGAGTAAATCCATTCTATATTAGTGTTCAGCACTCTGGAACAGGAGCCTGATAATCACACCCTATAAGCTTGCATATTGTGAGTTGTTGCATTATGTTCCTTCCTCCCCTTCATTTTACAAAAATCTGAAACATTACCAAATGCTTACTATTATTAAATGGGCAGGTTCAGAGTGAGAGTTCATTCTTGCCCTTTTAAATAATAGTTTGATAAAATGATCATAGCTCCAGAAAAAGACCATGCGTGGACCTTGAGTTTTCAACTGCATCTCTATCTTCATCAAAGACACTTTTTGGATTTCATTTTTATGTGAATCACCCCCCCTCCATTCTTATTTTTCACTTCTAGAGATAAGATGTTCCATGAGGCAGCTCACTGAGAAACATGTACTGCTTCTTCTCACAACAGTTTGTCACTGAACAAGGCAGCGACGCAACTATAACTCCTGCACGATACACTTCTCCCCACAAGATCAGTCAAATACAACTCCCTAACCAATAATGAATATCCAGAATGGGTCGCTAATGGCAAACCTTCCTCCTTTTAACCTATGTTAAATGGCGACTCTGTCTAAAAAAAGATTGTGTGTTGTAAGGCGATAAATTTACACTAATAACCAGATGCACAGGGCCCATCTGTTCTGAAATGGTGAGACACACAGATGTGATCTGAAAACCAAGGGGGAATACAGATAATATTTGATATGGATGGTTGGTTACATGTATGTGGATACGGACAATGAAGATTGGTGGAAGAATGCAGATATTGATAGATGACAGTTATAAGGAATAAAAAAAATCTCCATTTGGTTCTTCAGCACATGGCATTTATTGCAGCCGACTGATATATTATTTACTTTCTTTGACATCTGGAGTTAATGTTCCTTATCTTGGCAACAAAAACAATTTAGAAAGGCAACTTCCACAAGTCAAACTATGCCATTTCCCAGGCTCCTCTCTGCTATCTGTCTCCATTGAAATATTCTCTATTTATTTTGGAAAACTTAAACAACTGCTGTTATGTCCGCCTAGAGCTGGCATAAGCCAGAGTAGCAGATTCATCATTATAATACTTAGCACTGAGGGAGAAAAAATGCAGAGCTGCACTATATCGCAAGCATGATTTAGGCCCCACAGAGGCCACAGGAATTCAAGCTGTCAGAGTCTGAAGTAAATTCAGTTCCTGTAAATAAATTGGGATGTCCAATGCACACACATGCTATCTGGTTCTATAAACCAAAGAGGGGATCCCTGACTATAGTTGTGTTCTGGAGTATTAGTGAGTGTGTGAGGCAGTATAAAAACAGAGTGAGCAAATATGGCCATATTTTCCCTCTGTACCAGATTACAATATGTGTAAAGAGAAACTATACAGCTGATTTACAAGCAGGCAAAACAAAACACCTGTCATGTTCCACATTTATTAAGTCCTCTTCAAACAAGATTTCTTGTCACCACAATGACATCTAACTTTTTTTAGACACGTCTAAAATGACAAACATTGATGAATTACCTTGTTGTCAGTGTTTGCAACAAAGAAAAACTCTGAGGTGGCACACTGGCCCAACTACCAATATTGACATTGTGAGGACACGTGTATGAGAAAGCACTCTCATGTAGATGGTATTCCCGTTGCTAACATTGCTATAAACGCTTGGTTTTATGATTCATCATCTGCAGGAAGTCCAAGGGCTAGAACATAAAACTGTTCAGCTCTGAGAGGTCCGGTAGAGACATACATAGAGGTTATACTGCAATCTACAAGCTTGACTGAATCATTGAGCACAAGGTCACAAGACTGATACCACAGTTAATAGCAATATTAAAACCAAACAAGGGTGTTATTCCAAAGTGATACACTTTGATTTGAACAGACAGAGCAGCCTGCATGCCCTACAGCAATCCTGACATAAAGCCAATAGTTTAATGTTTTATGATTATGACTACATGAATCTGACCATAGCATTTTTTGGGAGAATTCAAACATTTAACGTCATTTCACAGAAAGCCTTAAGGTATACCTGACCAAACAGGATCAATAAATTGTACACTGTTTTCTGTAAATAAATGCTGAAAATGCTGCATGAAAACTGATACCATACCAAACTACCTTATCATATAAGATCATATAAGAGGGAAACAAATGGAACCAAGACAATTCTCTGTGGAATGCCAAACTCCACATACAGCAGTAAATTGTCTCACAATTTAAGTAAGACTTAAGCGCACAGTAACTGGCCACCAAAACAAATTTTAATCATGCTAGGTATCGTATTTTAATCCAGTTTTCAATCCAATCCAATCCAAGTATTTTGTAGCTACACACCAAATGTCAAACTTAACATCTAATCGAGACTATCATTGATTTAGACAGATTTTCTATATTAAATTACAGATAGAGCACACTCAAGATCCATTTCACCCACATAAATCATCCAATCCATGTTTACAGTAGATATTACTGTAAATAGCCTGAACATAATCACCTCTTTGCATGCTTTGGTATGGAGAAAAACAATATTCTTTATTAACTATAGAGTTATACCTTAGAGGTTAAGAAAAAAAAACACTCATAAAACACAATATTATTAGGTTCCATTTTATTGCACCACAACCTACAATAACTGCGCTACAATAACTAGAACACCAACCAATAAAACATTGTTATTCTATTGTTAGTTACAGAAACCTGTCAGACAGTGTGGTAACAAAAATGGGAATTATTTGCTTCAGAACAATGTACATACAGCATAGAGGAGACATATAATGGGCACTGAGCTTATATGTGGGAGCTGTACTCAATATATTGGAATAAAGTATAAGATTTCAAGCAGAGGAAATAAGGAAATAATAAAGCTTTTCTTCCCACCATCTCATCATAATGATTTACAGTGTGCTCAATGCAAACATGTTATCTTTTCATTTCTCATCGTGAAACAAATAGCCACTAAACCCTCCCCCTCTGCTTTGCTCGGGTCCCTTAAAAAAAGCAGATTTGAAAAATGTACGGCTGCAAGCTAGCCTGCTTCTCACTACTAGCCGACACAGGCATTTATAACCTTAAAAATGACTTCTGGGTACCAGGTATCCAATTATTCCTTACCCAGGAAGCAGTGCTAAATGGAGCACTGCAATGATTTACTCGCAACCTCTCCTTTTATTAAAACACTTTGTCTTATTGTTTTATTGATTTACAATCCGTCCTACTTTTTTGGCATCTGAAAACAATCAAGGCACAGGGCAGCAGAATGTTTGGACATTAATCGTTAAAAGACAGTGTTTTATTCCTGGCCTGGGGTTTGCTGCACCAGCTGCTGTGCATTCTGGTAAGAGGCAGTGATTTATGACCCGGCAGCAATAACGATGAGGCGTGCTCATTAACATATCGACAGGCTCCAAGATGGATCATCAGCATTGATTATTTCATGGCCTGTTGATGCCCATTTGTTAAAAGAGAGAGAGAAAGGGGGAGTGGGGAAGTAGGGAAAAGAGGAGGAGGGAAGTGATGGGCTGGCTTAGAAGGTGTGAGGTTTTCTCGCTTGAATCCTTGCAGCACAGGGGAGGAAGACAAAACCCTGACTCCTTCAATCACCACAGCCATCACTCTA
The DNA here is from genome assembly GCF_002814215.2 of Seriola lalandi dorsalis. Classification (NCBI taxonomy): domain Eukaryota; kingdom Metazoa; phylum Chordata; class Actinopteri; order Carangiformes; family Carangidae; genus Seriola; species Seriola lalandi. The sequence continues at coordinate 976,157 of NW_019525385.1, read as the reverse complement.
CTGTCAGAGGGAAAAATCAATGATTGACAGCATTTAACCAGTCCTCAGCACTCGGCAGATCCATACAGAAGAAAGGTGCTCGGTAGGGAGGGCCATACAGATCTGTCTTTAAGCATGCTGTAAAACATTACTTCACAGTGAGAATTACAATATCAATCAGTCAATGCCACTCTCTATTCAAAAAGGGAGAGCGCATAGAGAAGGTGTCATTTGTGTTCAGTGTGCTGGGTGGTAGAAAAGTCTTACTCTGGTTTTGAAACACTGGTAAGTAAACATGGTGACTAATCTGTTTTTATGTTAACAACAATTACATAAAACTACTGTTGAAGAGATAATAACAGGGTTATGATAAATTCAATTATATAATTTGAACACTAATAAATCACTTAGGGATGAGCATTTTGGTTTTTTTTTCCACAAATCAAATGGCATAAATTTTGTCAAACTGAACATCTGTTATCAGTTCAATGGTTTACCCGTAAGAGTCACACCAATGTGAGCAAATCACATGCTGCTGTTAACAGCTCCTCTTAGACTTAACAGCAGCTACCTAAAAGCAATTAGTCAGGTAAAATGGAAGTGGAAAGAACCTTTACCACCTTTGAGCAAGTAGAGAAATGGCACAAAGACTGGTTGTCCTACTGTAGCATGATCTTCTCCTAAAGCAAGTGCATTTCTCTGAGGAGCTTTTAAATATTGGCACCAGCTCATGAGAGTCCACTAACTGATAACTCCACTTCCTTATGGATGGATTATTTACAATAAAATCTATCAATATAAGTGAGACTTAAAGGACTACTCTTTTAAATTTATTTTTCATAATTATCCACACTAAAAAGTATTTAGAAGCCTGATGTCAATGTCAATATTAAGGTTACTGAAGTTTGATTATTTGTAGTCATGATTATGCAACCATGCAATGCAGGAAACCAGTATACAACCCTGTGATTTGTTAAAGATGAGCCGCTTTGATATATTACAAAATCAATGACTTGTGTACATGTTCCTACATATGTTCCTATTTAATTTTTGTCTACCTAACCCTAACCTTGTTTTGTCAATGGAAGGAAGAAGCCAGCAGTAGCTTCTAGCCTGCAATAATTAGAAAAAAAACATGAATAGTAGTTCTACATGAATGTCATCAAAAACCAATATATAGCCTCACTAAAATTCACAACTTTGTCGATATACTACACAGTAGATTTCCTCCTCTCTGGCAGGAACAAGGATGACACTCTCCCCTCTCTTCTCCAGCCTGAGCAATGCTGTCATTACTATGATAGAGTTGCCATGGTGACAGGTGCTAATTGATGGGCCTATCATTCATTATTGAGTGACAGCCACCCTAGAGCTGGCCCTGACTGGCATTCTTCTGGACAACTGTCACAGAGGGACTCAAAGCAGCTGTAACCTTACTGTGGAGGTGAGTCACGAACACGCACATGCACAAAACCATTCACACACGCGCAAACACACACACACCCATACACGTGTGTACACAAAGGAACAAAGACAAGCATGTACAGACTTGCACAGACACACCCACAGGCTCTCAAAGCTCACAGATGTGCCCATGTATAGCCAACAAGACTTTCATAGAAACACCTACATGCACCAAGCCGCAAACTGACACACACACACACACACACACACACACATGAACAGGCACACAGAACACACTCACTCAGGCTCAATGACATGCGACTGACATATATTGACCGTCTAATCTTTGTCAGGGTCTGTGGAAGCGTGAAAGCACCTCTCACACAAACACTTCTCCTTACTCAACATTATCGCACTCTCTCCTGTACGACGTATTGCCAAGACAGACCTACCAACATCGGACTTCGTTTTCGTTTTTTAAGACATTGAAGCAACATACAAACTGAAGTAGAGTGCCCTATTCTCTTTTCTTCACAGGTTAAATCAATTAAAAGCTATGAGGAAAGAGAGTCAGTCAATTAAGTCACTGAGGGCCTGGCCTTCAGGTGTCCTTGGAGGACAGGAAGAGGGAGCAGTGCAGTTGTATTTCTGTGTGCGTGCATGTGTATGTGTGTGTGTGTGTGCGCGCGTGTGTGTGTGTGTGTGTGTGTGCGCAGGCTAGTGTCTCACCTCCTTTGACAGTGGGGGCTTGCCCTGCCTCTTGTACTGTAAAGACGAGGGCTTTAAATTGCTTCCGTCACCGGGCCCTGAGTAATGAGTGTGATTCTAATCGCAGTTCCTGGGGCCATCGGCATTAGTCTTAATCTGAGCGGGGTGCTCCAACACCACTGACAAGTAATGCAGAGCAGGTAGGGGCGTAATGAGAGGATGCATGCACACACGCACGGACGCACAGACACAGGTTACCCCACCCAAGATGCAGAGGAAGGCTTTTGTAATAAGAACACAGTTACTAGAACCTCTCTCCCATCTTTCTCCTACAGGGATGGTTAGGTATGCAGGGGCTGTGAAAAATGGCTGAAACCTCCTGTACACCACCAGTACACACTACTGCAGGGACATTTGAGAGAGTCATTGGGCACACGCAGATGAAAAGCTAATTCAAATTTTACCTTGGTGTCATAATATAAACCGCAAAGGAAATATCAAACATCTATTCTAGCACTGTTAAATTATACATGTGGTATGTTTGGAATAAAAGGGAGACTATTTCATTTTATGTATTTTCCAAAACAACAGGTCAAGTAAATAAATGTAAAAGTTTTCATCAAGTCATAAGATCACAAAAATGGGTTCTTTTTGTGTGCAGTGCGATTTTATGCTCAGAATATATGCAGCAGTGTGTATGTTGTTCTTTGTGGGCACTAAATTCCTTTAGCCCCTGCTTGCTGTCACAGTCGTTCATATGCACCGTGACTGAACAGGTAGCAAGGCTGAGAGTCCACTGGCACTGGGTTAGTGGAGGGCTAAATTGCTGTGGGGCTGTGAGTGGCTGCATAGCCGAACAGGTCGTTCCTCTCTGTCTCTCTGTGTTTGCCTGTGTTAAACTCCCTCCTCTGCCCTCATCCATCCTCTCATCCAGTCTCCAGCTCTGTCCATCTATCAATCCCAGCACTTTGTCAGAGCCCACTCCATCCTTACTGCTGCAATAACAAAGGAGAGAGGGCTGGGGAAAAAGAGAGAGAGAGTGAGTGTGTGTGTGTGTGTGTGTGAAAGTGGGGTGTACGCAATAAAGCAAGACACAGATTCAGAGGGGACAGGGGAGGAAAGAGCGGTGGGCGGCCCTGCCTCCACCATCAGCCGCTGCCTCTGAGCCTCGTCACTGGGGAGCTTTTCACCTGCCATCTGCATCGGTGCTGATCTGCTGACAGAGGCCCTGACGTGCGTCGCCTTCTATTGCACAGGCAAGCAGAAACACTAATGCCGCGCCCCACCCTACCTAGACCACTCACCTCCGCTCAGACAGCCAAGACAGGCAGCTGGCAAAGAGGAACTGGAAGGAGGCAGGAGCTGAATGAGTGACAGAGGTGAGGACAAGTAGCAGGAAGAAGAAGGAAGTAGAACTTGAGAAGGATGGTGGATAAAGGGGGGGGGGGGGTCGAAAAGCAGAAAACACAGGAGCTATCAGGCTAGGGAAATAAAAGAGAAGGTTGTCAAGAAAGGAAGTTTTAGGATAATGTAAGAGCAGACTTAGAGGTAGATATAGTTGGAAAGACTACTGGCAGGTGGTGGAAGGTCTTGTATACTCAATTTTCCTGCAGTCTAGTAGGAAAGTGGCTCAGTTTGTGTTTTTTTTTTCCTTCGCCGTGCATCGATAAAAATCACAGAGAGAAAATGTCTCCTTAATTAAGGCTTGATCAGCTGCATGTCAGTGGTGGTTTGGAGGCCAAGCGGAGCTGTGCGGCCTCACTGACCTAACCATTCAGTCTAGCTGAGCCGCAATTGAGGAGAGGTTGCTTACACTCCATCACCAGCACCAACACAAACAGAAAAGTTCAATAAAACAGGGCACAATCAACTCATTAATAAATAGGAACATGCTGATCGTGTTTTTTTTTTTTTAACCTGATCCCAGTCCTGTAATGAGTACATGCCGATACCGAGTTGGATTTTTTTCCTCAGCTGCACAGTGAACTTACATTAAAATTAGTAAAGCTTTGTCAATGTCCATGACAGCTGAATGTCTCCTGCATTACAGTTTTCCTTGATGTTCTCCTACAATGTGTATGAAGTGTATAGGGGTGGATCTAATGTGGCCAGAAGTTTTTTTTTTTGTTTTTTGTTTTTTTTTTTTAAAAGGAATTGATCAGCCCAAGCATTAATAAAATAAAATACTGCATACTTCAAAATGAATTGAGAAAGAGCACTTTAGACATGCATGTATTTTTTTTTTTTTTTTTGAATACTTACTCCACAAAGCTAGTCTCACAATACACACTGATGTGTAATTAACTGAAATTACTGGCTGCTGTGTGCTCTACTATTATTGTTCCAATGTTGTTTCAGAAGCTTATTGGGCAGATTTGACAGCTGCAGTACATGACACAAACAAACAAACGACTGGAAGCTAATCTTTATACAACTAACGCAAAATCTATCAAAATCAGCATGTCTGGATCGGTCCAGATCCCCATCCCAGAGCTTGGCTCAATCCCACAGTAAAAAAGCTCAAGCATGATATTATATTTAACTGTAGCTGTGTTAAATGACATAATCAAACCATGTGTTTTTAAAAACTCTGTAGGGAAATGCAACATTCTCTGAACACAGCAAAGCACAGCCGGCCATGAAGTTTAGGCCTCAACTCATAAAGTCAGTACGTGTGGTTGTAATTCATACAAACATCTAAGCCTAATTTTGGTGAACAGGCTGTTACTGTTAATGAAAACAGCATCATCACAGACCAAGCACCGTGAGAAATGATCAGCAATGAGTCTGTGCATCTTCAAAGGCTGAATCTCGCAATGTTGATGACGCTGTAATAGCTGATCAAAGGGGAAATACAAGTTCATGGTAAGATTACTAGTAACATACAGATAAGGGAATATACTATATGTAAACATGACACTGGATGTATCTGCAAAACAGGAATAATATGAAGGAAACAAAACAGTCAGATGAAATTAAATATAACTTATGGTTGGAGGATTTAGCTTTTCATATATTAAAAACAGCCCTTTTTACTGCAGAGAACATTGCCCACGTTCACAAACTACCAATTCTGCTGATTTTAGCCTTTGTAAATTTGCCTCCTAACGCTGCACACGCTAAAACAAAGCAAGCAAGTCTCTCTCTCACTTCTGACGCAGTTTCCAATCAGCCGACACTAATTAGACAGCAATAAACTGTTATTAATCGGCTGGACAGCACACAACGAGCCAAATATAAATGGTGGCTGTCAAGGCTTTATTCAGGAACCAAATGAGTATTCTCAGTTCACTGCCTGTGTGAGGCATCACCACCTATGTCCTCTAACAAATGTTCACTATTCACTGTACTGTTAACAGAGTTGGCCCTGCACACACACACACACACACACATTCTCTCTCTCTCTCTCTATGGCTGCAATACGCTGCCTCTGAATGCAGTGTCATTGTGAATACTGTGTCCAGAGTCTTTCAGAGGACACAGAAAGCAAAGCCATCATACTCACAGCTTTCACAGCCACTGAAAACAGGTCCTACTATTAATCAGCTCACCAAAATAAATGTCTCATAATTATCCTCCTTCTTCCTCTGTCTGGGTGATGTGGGCTAAGCATCCTCTTTGAGACCTCTCCCAGTCGAGCTCGCAGATAAAGGCCCTAATAAATGAGAGCCCTATTTACAAAGTCAGCTCTACTTTAGCCAATCTGCGCCTGGAGAGAGCAGTTAGGGCTGGAGAAATGAAAATGTGTATCGACAGAAAGGAGTGGGACAAGCTCCTCTAAGGCAGCCAAGACAATCTATTAAGGCCATGTTTTTCAACATCTTGATTCCTACCAGTTTATCAAGTCTGTGAATAGCCTCACAAGAGGGGCATTTATGATGGAATGTGATTGGATTACACTGAGCGCTAACCATGCGTGATTGGTTTAGCTGAAAAATATTAAATTCCTGTCTAAATGGACTGGGGGTCGATATTATGTCTTCTGCTCTGGAGGACAGGGTCGGAGGGGTGGGGGGGTGAAGTTAGGGGATTTGATATTTCATCACTCATTTCATGCTTTCGTGCAGCATGGAGACTGACACTAATGCACTGGAAGGACGTGGTGCTGACAGAACACCAACATATTCATGTCCGATCACCCCTGGCTCAAGAATCTTCCGGACTTAGAATAATCCATTCTAAAAAGTTGAAGTGGAAGTGGGTGTGTTCAGCTGTTCTTCTCATAAGCGGTTTTGAGAAGAAAAATTAAGTCATGGCCAAACGGATCGGAAATGACAATGAAACCGGAGGAGGAGGGAAAAACTGCATGGGCGTGGGATTTCTAAACTGTTAAAGACTATACATTCAGAAAATCCCTGTATGTGGAAAACAAAGACAACGGCTAATTTTTACGGAGGGAGGGAGATAAAGAGAGAAAAAAAAAGAGAAATCCATGAATAAATTCAAACTTTGTGTC
>NW_019525385.1:957110-967110 GCF_002814215.2 Seriola lalandi dorsalis | reverse complement strand
CAAACACTGTCATTTAAGCACCGCTAATCCCAGAGACACACACACACACACACACACACACACACACACACACACACACACACACACACACACACACACACGACACCCCCTCTGATAACAAACCCACACTCTCTATGCACAAATCTGTGCATACATGTATACACATGCATGAATGCATCAAAACACATGCATAAGTGCACATTTTACACAGAGAAACACACAGGCAAAGGAACAAAACATAATGGTCTGTGATTATAGAAAATTATATTCAGCATGTACACTGGTTATATGAATAAAGACATTTAAATATTTCCCAGAAATACGTCATTGATGTATATGATTCCATAGAAAGCAAAATATACAGTATCTCATTGTTATGACTTTCAATGGTGTTAAGTCTGTTCAGATCTAGTTAATAGTCCATAAATAGGCTATTATTCAAGACTACTACAACATGACATGTTCCTCTTGTTCGCTGTGTGCTGTATTCAGGCACTTGGGAATATGCTGTGGAGTTTAATGAATGCACGCCCTATTTTAATGAACATTGTATTGTTTCATTCAACACCTTTTTTGACTGATTTCTTCTACTTATCACCAAGGTCTTTATATAGGAGCCCTTTGTCGAGTGGTCTACAAAGCACAGCACTACAAAGTATAAAGGCTTCTCATTTGTTTGCAATAAAAAATGGCAAAAATGGGATGTTCCTCATCGTCACTACCTTTAGAGATTGTCAGGACAATCCTCACACAAATGCGCTCGGCTGCGGTCACATGTGGTCAAGACTCCCTGACTCCAAGAACTTTGGCTGACCGCTCCCCAAGTTTAGCTCTTTGCTCTGAGTTATAAAACTCGATGACCTGGGAGGGAAGAGGATGCCGAGTGGATGAATAAAGGGTCAAACAGCTGCTTCATGGTTAGTCAAGAGGTGAGGGACAGGTTCAATATACATGTAAAGAAATAGTAAAGGCCAAAATGCCTGAGAGTAGTCAGTGAGAGGTCAAAGTGCACTCAGAGTTCACTGGGCCAGCAAAGGGCAAAGAGGGGAGGAGTTAAAACAGGCACAAAGGAAAAACAACAAAGAATGCAAAAGAGAGGGCTTCCTTCACCCTAGTTTTCTTGCAATTAAGGATGCTGGGATGGGAGGAGGTGAGGATAAGATTAAAAGGAAAAAGGTGGAAGTTTTTGCCCCCCTGCCACTCACGCTCTTTGATCTGCACAGACAGAGATCCTGTTGTTGAGACCATGCTGTCCCATTGCTAACTATATGTGGACAAACCAAACTCCAAGCGTCTCTGCTGCAGCTTAAAACAACAGCGTGTTTTCTCAAGAGATCTGACATATTTATAATAGCCTGTCAACACTTGTCAAACACAACTGACCAAAGGCAACCTCAAACACAAAGTCAGAAATTAAACACAATGGATTTTAAAGTAAAAAGAGGTTAACAAAAATAAGATAAAGCACATGAAGAATGCAATACAACCCAAGGAAGCTACAGTACATATTTATATGACCAACTACAATGTTATTTCGGCAAAACAAAACTTTGTACAACCAATGTATGACCATAACTGAAGAGGGAGGAAAAGTAAAGCAGAATAAAACAGCACCATTTGCTCAACACTTACAGTTTATTTATCCAATCTGATAATGAAAAAAAATCTACAACACTACTCTTTTTTGGGGGCTAATCAAACTACAAATGTAAAATATGGTTAGTAACAATTGGGACAATGTTGAAATCTCTGAATGGAAATTAAACAGAGCGGCGCAGCCACTTTCAAAATAAGGGGGCACCAAGGCAACCAACTGTCGCCAATCCTGACAACTATATCAACAGTAGTTGCACTATAAATTTAAGAAAGTAATTGCAATAAGATAAAAATTTAAATAGTACAAAAACAAATGAGTCTGTGTAAATACAATATATTTTAAAGATGACATTGCACACTGTATTGCCTCCATAGTGGAAAAATATAGCTATTTCAAGGGTTCACAAGAGCAGAGTTGTCAAGTAAAAGCCTGCAGAGGCCATTTGCACAGATTTAGGTCCCAGTTTTTAGTCATGCAGTTGATAGTTCATTATCTGCCTTTTAATTAAAGAAGCAACTTAACAAGCCAAGTATATCCCCTGGAACAGGACACAGCGAAGGAAATATCTTCTCAGCATATTATTAGGAGAAATGCATCAACAGAGCAGGAGTACAATGGGCAATTAACAAAGCTCCAAGAAGCCATAAATCCTTCATTAACAAACAATCCTGTCACACGGTGCTGTGGTTGCAAGCAAGGCCCAAATTCCTCACCAGTCAGCCAGGCTTATTTTGTTAACATGAGTATATGTTAGGAGTCTAGAAGCGAATGTAAACACCATTCTACGAGATCTCTGAGCTGTCATTTACAGGAGAGATCGCCCCTTCTGATTAGAGCCGCAGCAATACTGGCTTAGCTGAACTAATATTTGTGCGGCCAAGATAAATCACTCAAGCTTTGTTTTACCACATGCTAGTCACTTAGTAGTAATAGACACAGCTATGCCTCTCAGCCTGCCAGGCCTAATGTCCTGTCTAACAGAGAATACTACATGTACAAAGTAATGAGCACAGACACCAGAGAAGATTAACTAGATCGGTTAAGATAATAATCCCCAAAAAGGTGTTTCTTCTACAGCATTGTGCAACTTCAAAATTAAACGACAGTTGTTTTTTCTGCTTTTTTTTTTTTTTCTTTTTTTAATGGAACGTACAGCATTCACAGAGATGAAAGCCCTCTCAACAAGTCTGCTGTGTTGCTGTAGAGCTGCTGCTGTATTACAATACACTCACAAACTTTGGCAGGTAGTAAATCAGTCAACAGTAAATGCCATCTTTTATCAGATCATAAAATCTGCTTGTAGGCATTTAATTTTCCCCCCTCTTGTTTTAACGGGGAAACAGGCAGCCTAGAGAAACCATGTTTTGTTTTTATAGAGGTTACAGGAAAAGTAGAGTGTGTGTAAACAGGGCTAAGCCAAGCTCTTCTTATGGATTTGTTTTTGCCTGCAAGCGACAACAACGCGGGGGGAACTGCCACTCTTGTGAAAAGCAGGTATGAGTGTTCTGCAGATTTTACTTGACAGATGAATAAGGAAAGATTGCAAATGAATGTTTGTTTTCAGACAGTTACTATGCTAATGCTTGCAGGCAATATCTATACTGCCATCAAGACATCTCACCGGAAAACTTCAGACATCAAATTACACTTAAAGTGTTGTCACCAAGCGTTTGATTAACCCTCATATTTAACCCTCATTGGGATACTACTAAATGCCAAAACACTTATATCTGCGCAAGTGATCTTGTCTTGCAGATAGTTTGATGTGTGTTACTAAAAAAAAATAAAACTTTGTGCTGATAGAGGCATCAGTCAAGCTACTTCAGATCTCAGCCAGTGTTGTACTCTCCCTTAGCCTTAAGGGGCAGTCTTTACTTACTTCACTTCTATTAAAGGCCCCTGTGTCTGGGGTGGGTTGGCCAAAAGAGTGGGCCTTGCCCCAGCCACTGTATCACCCTACCCTTTACTAAACCCCTCTGGCCTCTCAAAATGGCAGCCCTTATAAACACTATTCACTATGCTCCCTTTTACACTAGGTGAGGTCAGAAGTTCAGCCCCCAGGTTTTAACAGTTAAGGCCGAGCGGTGAACTTGTGACCTCCTGAAGTGGGTAGGGAGGAGGAGGACTAAAGGGGAAAAAAAGGAGGGAGAGGAGGGGGGGGGGGGGGGGGTGTCATCTCTCTTCAATGCAGAATGGCTGGATTTACAGCTGCATGCTGACTGCATTGCAAGCACAGCAGAAAACACCTGATAGCATCTCCTTGGGGGAGGAACCGCCCGACCCCTTTGTTGTCTCACTAACAGTCACCCCAGCACCATAAATCATGTTAATTACTTGACTGATGGAATAAATCTTAAAAAAGTCAGTCTGTGGCAGAGAGGCCTGGAACAGGAGGTTCCCGCACCAGAGTTCTGCTGGCTCTGCCTTATCTGTCATCCCATAGTCACTGTGTAATCTGTCCATTTGTTGCTGTCTGAGCGGGACTTCTGAAGACATGCACAGGCTGAGGGAGGGCTGGGTGTTTGTGACACAGACATCTCCCAGTAATCCATCTTCCTATGGGTGGTCTGTGAGGGTGCATTTCATAAAGCAAAGCTAATGTTAAACTCAGGATCAGCAGGATGATGCGCTGAAATGCAAATAACCCATCTCTCTTTATTGAAGACGTGAGCCAGTGATTCACAGGAAGTATTAAGTCAAAGTTAAAATCATGCTTTTGACAACAGTAGTTCTGTTTAATGTTGAGAGAGCGGTTTAAAAGTGAGATCACACTGTTACTGTAAGAAAAAGAGGATAAAGTTATTTATCAAAGCCATCTGTTGTGAAAGCTTCCATAAGTGACATATTTATTTCCTACTGCTACACACTACCAGATTACATGGGACTGCAACAGTCTCAGACTCAGAGCCACAGAGCAGCATGCCAAAGACATGAAAGGTCATTCACACACAATAACAATCCCTCTAAGAGTGCACTCACAGGCTTGTGGGTAATTACAGTTCTTTTGCTGGAGTGTTTTGTGTTTCGCTTTGCTTGTTCTGTCTCAAAAGCTAACAACCACTCATTATTCACGGTTTGAGTTGAGCTTTTTTTTTTTTCTTCCTTCAGCAGGGCAAATTACACACAAGAGTGACAGCTCTCAGAGAAAGAGAGGACCAACAGCCTCGCTGGGTTCTGGTAAGTGCAGTCTTAAACCAAGGGGGCAGGGACGCTGACTACAGCCCTGCAGTCTGTTGACTTTGTGGCAAGGGCAGCAAAGGGTTGAAGACATGGATATACTGTACTCTTACAGTGCCCACTACAATAAACTACCTTCCATAGTGGTCATAAAGTCTGCATAATATGCTATTCTCAGACACTTGTCCAACACTTCATATCTTAAAAACAGTGCAATCTGTCCACTGCAGGAGCTTCTGGTCCAAACATAGAGAAGTCTGTCGTAATTCTGAGATAGAGAGTTTATTGAGGCATGTGTTTGTGTGTTTGTGTGTTTGTTTGTGTGTGTGTGTGTGTGTGTGTGTGTGTGTGTGTGTGTGTGTGTGTGCCAAGACTTCGAACCCTTCAGGCCCTCACTGGCACCACACAGGGAGGCTAGCAGAGACAACCAGACCTATCACACAAATGCACATGCACACACACACACACGCAAGCACACACTAGATCTACCTGCATGGCTAGTTTGGGGAATGTTTTCTCCTCTGGAAGGATTTATGATGGCAAACAGAGGGTAATGAAACCCAGAGAGATATTTACTGTCAGTGTCAGAGCTTATTATCCCAGGGAGGAAAATGGGGTCAACTGGAAATACTTGCTGAAAACTGGGTGTTGTCTCTTGTCTGAAAGGAAAAAAAAAAACAAGTCTCCCCTCTGTGTCACCAGAGTTCTAAGATCTCAAACAGTGAGGTCAGTGTTGAGGCATCAAACATCAACAAGGGAAAAATAAATGAGCAATTCACTGAGAACGTCTGATGTTCTGATTATTTTACCACAGCATTTTGCCCACGGTGCACTGTTTAATTACTTCGCCATGGTCCATAACTTTCAGTGTGCAGCTGATGTGGCATCTCCCTCTATTTAAAATGTACACAAGACCACCATGTGAACATCAAGATGATTTATACTCACTATACAGAAGTAGGGACTTTGTCTGATGCATATGTCACTGTCTGGAATCAAATTCAATGACAGGACATTTAATAGAATACAGTCATTTCATGGCTTAGGCAGAGCTTTAATTTGACAAAAGGCATTGTCCTATTCTGCCTGCGTCATATAGGCTTGCTTCCCTACACATAACAAAATGAAATCAAATTTTAAACAATCCACTAAAACATCATTGCAGACTTGCTTAGGTTCAAGCAGCCATCGATCATCAGTTGTAACTTTGTTGAGTACAGCAAAGAGTCATTTGTCTTTTTGTAAACACTGATCACAAGTTGCAGATAAAACCTACAGTCAAATGTGAATCTCTCAGACAGAGAAGAGCTTAATACTATAGAAACATTTGGAAGAAATTTTTACTTATTAGATCTTCAAATGGACATTTCAATGTTACAAAGTGACTGTGATCCTGTTCCCCTTTAGTCTCTCTTGCCATTTTCACATACACGGATTATCGTGATAATGCAAGCCAATACCACAGTATTGATCATGGCATTTACCTTGACTGCTTTAGAAAGGCTTGTCAATACAATCAAGTAAAAATGAATGAGCTGTCCAAACAAGCTTCTCTGCTGATAATTAATACATCCAGAAGATCATAAAATCAGAGAACTGGATTGGATGTTTCACGGTGCTACGGCTAACACTCCTGTGGTGCTCAGTCTGAAGAGGAATTACAGTGGCATAACAGTGACTCCACTGAACCAGAGCCCATGAGCACATTCAATTATTCTTCTCTGAAGCCATTACAGGGAGAATGGCTAATATTATCCCTGCCTAATGGCAGATAATACACAATATTCAGGAGTTCAGTGTACTAAGCATTTGCACAAGCCTTTGTAAAGTCTCTTACTTAATCATCCATCTGGTACTCTGGGGAGTAGGTAGGAAAAACCAGAGGCAACATTTCTGTTGGCACTGAGGCCAAGCTACAGTAGAACTGCTCATGTTGGTCGGAGATGCATGAGGAAGCAGCGATAGAGCTGCAAAAGTTTCAAGATCATAAAGTGAGGAAAAACTGTTCAGGTTGTGATGGGTTGTGTTTTCTGCACGAGCAAATCCTTTAACTTAAAGGACAATAAGAGCCGAAGAGCAAAATTAAGGAAGCATGATGTAACAGATATTACACAATGTTAGCATCAACAATAAATTGACCTAAGTTAGGCGAAGCACTTCATGAATATTAAAACAGCTCCTCTAGAAATTGTATCCTTAATTCTGCCCCATCATTTCCTCTGGGGAACAAACTTAAATAGATCACATTGGTTGAGATCCATTATCCATCACAGCATCCCCATTCATCTCAAATGCATAATTTCTATGGGTGATGTGTTGCAGTTCCCAATGCATCAACATTATTTATGGTTTGACATTATAAAAGTAAGTGCATAATTTATGGGCCTAAATTAATGCACTACCTTCCGTGTGCTGTCTGTTTTTCAGAGATCCAAAGCCAGATTGCCGCATGCCAAAAGTATGGAGCAATCCCATTTACAGCAGAGAGCCCACAGCAGCCTTGATTTATGGCAGTAAATTAAAAAGAATGAAAAATTTATGACAGCAATTTGTGGGCAGTCATAAAACTATTATAGAACTTTGAAGTGGTGTTTTGTCCTTTTGCATGTAAGTGATGCAAGATGATCCAGTGTTCCAGAAATATCATAACTCCTTTTATTTGAAAAAGATCACCACTAGACTAGTTGTGTTAACAATGTATATCAAAGTTGGTACGTTAACTGACAGACAAGTTTAATGAACAACAGTGTTTTCGAAATCAACACATCACTACAGCCAGTGCATGCCTGCTAAGTGTGTATTCAACTTCTCTTTTGCATGAAATCGAAGCCCCAGCTGGCATTTGAGTGGATGCCAAGCCATGATTGAATGAAAGCACATCCTTGACTGACAAATGATATATTAAGCTTTCAGTCAGCAGTGGGGAGAAGCCAGGCATGTCAGTTACCTGCTACAGCAGAAACTCCACTTGTCAATCTGCCATTGGCAGGGCTAAACAAGATCTGAAATGTTAAAAGCCCTGCACACCGTAGTTTTTCACTTCCTTGTGCGTCCCGGGCACTTAGACATATCAGCCATGTGACGGCTATGAATCAGCATCTGCCATGAATGTCAGAGTATCGCATTTATAAGTGAAATACCATTTGTTAGGCCCGTGGGCACGCTCCTCCAGTTTCATGCAGGATATGAGAGAACATCAAAATGACAGACAATTGACTCCTGAATATTAATGGAAAAGTGACCTTCATGAGGAAGAATACGTCATCCCATATGTCATCATGATACTTTTCCTATGGGAAAATTTAATATACCCACTTAAATGGCAGTGTTAAAAAGTTTGTGTTTATGTATGTAATTATGTTTGTGTCTAGTCCATGTGTGGGCCATTAATAAAGATCTGAGCGTACATGTGACGGAGGTCTGTGGGCAGCGTTGGGCAGCTCTGAGTGGCCCTCTCCTTGACTCTGACGGTGTTGATTATGGATGATTAATGGCATAAAGGAACAGTGAAAGAAAGGTCATCTCCTGGGTTCTAGAGGGAGCAGCTACATTGGGAGTAATTAAGACACTTGTGTAAGCATGATTAATACGCACACACTGACGCTGTGCACGGTAAACAAGGCAACCAGATGGTTGAGCTATGGAGTTCAAATTCTATTTCTGTAAGTACAGCAGGATTTAATAGTGACTGTGTGACATGATTTTGCAATTTCATGCTGGACTTTAATTGTTAACAGCTTACCTATTTTGAAGAAATTCACCCGAACCGGTCAGGACAGATCCAGCAAAATAGGAACACATGAAAAAGAAAACATATTTCGAATTAATATCAGTATGTTTTCATGTATGATTTTTGACATTAATTTTAATGTCTGACATTGATTGACATGAGTGATGTATCTGATAGGCTTAGCCTGCATTATATGGCTGTAGCAGTTCAGAGTAGCATTTGAGAATGAAGATGAGCCAACCTAAGATGACCCACTGCTGCACAAAATCAATCAACATCAGTATGTTCTCACCACAGTCTCCACCAAGATAGAACACATCAGCACATCCTGTGACCAGCTTTTGCTCATATTACACCAGCCTTCATGTATCACATAGCGTGTACTCATGGGCAACACATCAGGTTGCACTTACACTTCGGTAAAGCAGTGATAATTATCATCTAAACATCTTGATGGATGATAACACTAACCACAGACATAATGACAGCTTAAACAAAAATTATCACAGCACTTTTATCTTAAATTACAGCCCACTTTTTGTAACAAATCATGTTGTTGCTTCACACCTACGTAAGCAATCGGAAAAACTCAAGTCCCCACTCGGGTCTCTCTCACCCTGTGGTCTCCTCTGTCATGTGACAGGAGGATTAACTTCACGGTGCACATGAGTTAGGCCAGTGTGGGAGACAGTTGTCACTTCACTCCACTAAGCAAAGCTAACTCTCACTCATTCTGCTTTCTTGTGTCTCCATGTCTGATTTGCAAGTCTCCATCTTGTAGGACACTGACTTACTGCAGTGTGTCAGACAGACGACGTGTGACTCGGGTTTAGTTTACTAAGATAAAACAGAAAAGCATTCTGATGTCACTTCGTGTGTGAAGCTGTCAATTACACTACTCACAATGATGTTGTTAAAGCAAAAATATACTGCATTGGTAATAGTTACACTATCTATGTGCACTACACAATTAGGTTTATGATGACTGATGAAGGTGATGGTCACCAAGGACTCATACTAATGGTGCTATTAAAATAATAGCTGACAAAGGTCTTTAGCTTTAACTCTTGTCTAATAATCACCGACAGTAGAATAGTACAGCTATAATCACTCTGACTAAACTCATTATGAAGGCACGGGGGCTCGGGGGCTGTAGTTGTTGAGAAGTTAGAGCAGAGCGTGGGGAAGCTGGGACGCTGAGGAGAAGCAGAGCCATGTGGAGGGGAGTGTTGATACATGCCCAGTGAGACAGTGAGTGTGCTGCTGGGAGAGACGCTTCCATTCTCCACACTGTTCGTACATCGCCTCAGTGTCCTTCACTTCCTGTTACTCATCTGTATTCTGCTCACACATACAAAAAAAAATATTTTTAAGTTCACGCATTCTTGTAAAGTTAGGTCAACATCCATATAATGTCCTCTTAAATAGGCACAGTAATAACTGATTTATGCTCTTTGGGATAACACACAGCTGTCTCCCCCACAATACTTGTCGAG
>NW_019525385.1:937353-955671 GCF_002814215.2 Seriola lalandi dorsalis | reverse complement strand
ATTTAACATGTCCCAACCCAACCCCCCCACCCCACCCCACCCCCCACGCAAAAAGAGAAATAGATCAGCTTCAGCTTAAGCAAATAAGAAGAGACAGAAATATGGTTTTGTCCCTGCAGTTGGAGGGTTTAAAGCTTGTAAGAGATACAGCATTTATTATCTAATGACACCGATTGTCATACTACATCTTTTCAGAAAGTGCTACACCAAAGAATTGACAATAGGAGCATGACAGCACTCTTAAAATACCTTTGGTCCATGTATACTATGGAAATAAAAAGCCAGGCTAAAATGGGTCTGGGTTTATATCACTTCACACCATTTAAACATACTGTATACACATTTTTGAAGCTTTGATACTGAGCAGAGACAAGGGATAGCAACAGTAATACAGTCCATGTTCAGATCACACAAACACAGCGGTTCCCTGTACTATACAGCCATTTACACAGGGTCACTAGTCTTCACAGGAGACCAAACCTATCATAACACAGCTGTGAGTACAGACCTCCTTTGTATTCTGAGAAAAAGAAAGGGGGGTAAAAAGATGATCCAATTAAAGTTGTATATCATTCTGCTATCCTCTGTCAGTGCATATTCCTCTGGCTCTATTAGAAGCCAGCTCCTCCCAGGCAGGCCAGTGTAGCTCTGTAATTACACCTCTTCCTCTGACAACCTGCATGATTGTTTTCCTAACACTGTATTACTTCGTTAGTACTTTCCAGTACGCGTTATTTTTAAACTGTCAGTCTGGCCCGACTCATCCCCCCGATCTGCACTCGTCTGTTTATCATAACAATCATTAATAACTGTCACTTGCCAGCATCCATAGAACAAACTCATTGCCTCATTACCATGTTGCAGCGTTTGTTCCGGCGCGACGCCTGTGTATCGCTCACAACAGGGCCAAGCCAATTACTTTGCTGAAATGGAATCGCATTAATCAAAACTTAACAAGGTGGCAAATTTAAAGATATCACATTGCAAAAGACAGCATAACTAATATGTCACTGTCATGGTTGCTGTGGAGGTATGCAGCAGGCAGGAACTAAATATATCACCTTACAAGGTCCATATGAATTTTGACATTTCATATGATCTGAGAAGTATTACAGACAGAATGGACTACACAGAGCTGAGTGCTGGCTGCTACTGAGGACTACTTTGTCTCTCTACTAAGCAAACAGATATATAGAGGGCAGGAGTGGCGGAAGAGTGCAAGGGAGTGAAAGAAGGAGATACAAGCCATACAGACAGAAGAGTGACAAAACAAAAGTGAGTTAAATAAACCTGAGTAAAAGAGGGAGGACAGATGTGAAAATCATGGGGGCAGTAGAGAGACAGGAAGAGAGCACAAGAAGAGGAAAGTGAGGAGGAACAGAGAAGAAGACAAGACGAGTAAGGGGGGTACTTAAGAACTCAGAGAAAATGTGAAGAAGAAAAGAAGATGAAGAAAAAGAAGCACACAAGGAGAAAAGGATAGAGGGATGGACAGGGGAGCAGTGGAGTAGAAACGAGGAGAGGGAGAGGGAAAAGGGAGAGGGGAGGAGGAAGTGCCGAGCGTGTCTCTTTGAGCGCCAGCAGGCGGCAGTTCATCATGTCTCCCTTCACAGAGACGTTTTCTTTTACACTTTAAATGATGATACTCATCAATCACGGGCTGACAGCTGCATCAAGCCAGCTGCAAACATGCAAAGGCCAGCAGTGTGAAACCTGCTGACGCCACCCATCGCTGCATACAGGAGGAATCAGTCAGCCACTCGGCCTCCGCCCAGGATTTATCTGCTCTCACAACACACCAGCTTGCTTTTCTCTCCAGCAAACCCAGAGTAAATACAATCCATTTTACCAAATATACCTCGCATGGGTTTGAGAAGTGACATGTGGGCTGAATTTCATTTTGCATGTAATCTGCAAGGTTTTAATTAATATATACTTATTATAATACACAATGAATTATCATCATTATTATTATTTATCATTATTATTATCATCATGTATCAAAATAATTAGGACTAGCAGCCACAAGTTGAAATATCATATGTTCCATTTAGTTTATTTAACACAAATATTAAAGAGCATGCAATAAAGAAACTTTGTGGGTTTTGTAGATAGGAAGTCATGATATATTTGACCACTGACTGACTGGACACAGCATGAATCTGGACTGGAGCTCACTAGCTGGGCCTTCGCTTTATCAGAAAACTGCAGTGGCAAGCTTTAACACCAGTGTCACAACACATAGCTGCAGCTCACAGGAGATTGTCGACTCACCATCAACCACAACAAGTCAGAGATCCTGATTAAATTAAAGTAGTTGTTTAAATTCTGAGCAATGCTGGGAGTAGAGGAGAATAGAAAAGTTCAAATGCGTTGTGCAATCTTCCCATGAATGATTAGGAATACAAAAGTGGTTACTGTGTCTGTAATTCATCTGCATTATGAATCTATCATTCACAAAGACAAAAGGCAGTCCTTGGTGCCAGAGGTTATCCATACACAACTCATGCACACTACTGGTTTTAGATTACTCCCTTCAGCCATCCTTCACTTTCTCCTCCTCCACCTCCCTTTTATTTAGCTTTCTTAGTGACTGCTCATTTCTAGCACTCAGACAGAGGGGGGTTGAGCTGAACAGAGCCAAGCAGATGGATGCGAATTCAAAGTTTCCTGATCTTTAGCAGAAGTTATGGAGGGTTATCTTTGGCTGTATATCTGGGCCCTGGCAGCTCTCCCCTGGTGATGAAGGATTAAGCAGCACAGCTGTCTCTTCCCAGAATGATGCAGTGCAGTGCTCCCCGACACGACAGCATCACTTAATCTTAATGTCCGCTCCTCCAGCGCAGACGCACAGGACAAAGCCAATCAGCATCACATGCCACGGGGATGGACCCGGCTGCCTGGCCCGGGAGTCTCTCACCCTCACAGGCCGATTAATCAACTTCAGACAGCCCAGTTCAATCCCAGCCACAGCTCCCCCTGCTCTGATCCGCTCACTCTCTCTCTCTTTCATACACACACATATACACGCTCCCTCTAACTGTTGTGATGTATAGAGCAGGGGAGGGCTACCATGCAGGAACACTTATCAGATTGCAGTCCACATTATGCATGTCTTTGCGTTACACAGAGAAAAAGGTAGTGAGCTAAGAGGGAGGGAGTAGAGACCAGAGTAGGGAGGGGTGGGATATTGAATGCCTACACCTTATTTCTGTCACAGGCCACCTATTTGTGCATCCATGAGCTCCAATAAGGGCTTAAAGAATAATGATTAATGCTCATTTGGACAAATTACTCTCTGGGAGGTCCTGAGCAAGGATTTAAACCTAATATGATACCAGAGCCTTTACAAGGAGACAACACGCCCCCTTGCAGTGCTGTCTTAACTTCATATGATAGCCTAACAACCTGGATCCAGATCACAGGATTGCATTCATGCATGTTGCACACAGACAAACCATAGTAAATGGCTTACACTGCCCGAAGAAAGGAAATCCTCAGAGAATCTGCTCTGACATATCAAATGCAATTCATCAAGTCACCCAACAATTACAACAGCAGCGTGAAGACAGACAGGGAAATAATATGCATGGTAGAGTGATGCTTGGGAAACACACCCAAGTGTATGTTTATGACGTTCTGTAGAGCCTTGGTTATGTGCAGATATAGAATATTAGCTCCATAAGTTATTCTCAATTGCAGTCAGTCTCATTACCCACAGGCATTTCCCTGTTTCATGGAATGATGAAGAGCATTTCTGCTTCAAGTAGAATAGTGGGGTGTATACAACATTAACACATGCAGGACTCTCGGGCGTCCTATCCGAAAGGCCGCTATGATTTAGGAGAGCTAATTTAGTGCAATAAGCATTGAACACCATGAAAGCATCACAGCGCTACTACCATACTATATGACCTTGAATAAGTAGTAAACCAACATAATGAGGTTCTTTATCTGAGAAATACTCTAATCTTTCTTTCATACAGCGCCACTGTATCTAATATATGTGTGCTTATATAGTGCCTTAATAAAAAGACATAAAAAGGGAGATGTTTACATTATTGTATCTGTTTCACTGCTGAACCACAATTCATAACAGAAAACCACTCTTAGGTTTTACAATAAAGACCTGTTTTTATCGCTATAGAGTTGTGGTTATAAACAAAAAGAATTCATCTTGTTAGTCAAGTGATGTTGTGAAACAACTTTCTGGTCAGATATACAGCACAATCTGGGCTAGATTTCTTCATCTGTCATTTTCAATCTCTTCACAGTACAGCCTCTTAATCTAATAAGTTATTCAGGAAATATGATACTCACCAAGCAGCAGTGGTCATTTACACATAGTTAAGTTGTTTCTACTAAGGTAATTGCTGTTGGCAACAACACAGCATTCCCCCTCGGGTAGTTTATGATGGCGTCTAAGAGTGATTTTGCAGCGTTATCATCCAGGCTAGGGGGAGCGTTTTGGCCAAAAAGAGCAGAGTCCTTGGCAGCTTCCAATCAGATCTTTTCCATAAAGACCTCACTGAGTGAAACAGAGCAAAAACCAGAACAAGACTCGGAAAAATAAAACTCTTCAACTATGGATCACTCCTCCAATTTTCTGAGCATTATTACAATGTCATAAACGGAAATACTTATTTGTGGATTGGAAGAAAGGACACGGCACCAACACAATCGAGGATGTTGTGCTCTTTTCCATCACAAGGCTTGGGTGATGATCAAAAGAGGGTTTGGCAGAATGAGAGAGAACAGGAAGAAGGGTAGTCGTGAGTGTGCCAAATTATATACCTGAACCTATAATGGGATTGGAATTGATAAAATTGTATTAATAGAAATGCCATTATCGATTCCGATTATCAATTCTTTATAGATTCCTCATTAATTTTCTGTTTGGCAAAAAGTATGCCTACACAGGTTTTCAGCATAAACGGAAAGCCCTGCATGTGACTCAGGTGTGCAAAAGCCCCACTGTTTATCCGCTGTTTTAATTTAGGTAAGAGGCCTCAAACAGTGAGTGCTGAACTATATTTGATATTTGTGTTGAAACTTCCCTGCCATGTTTCCTCATCCACACCTGCTGTTGTTTCCTCTAACCTTTGACCAGCTGTATGAAACATCTGCTACTAGTGATGTGGCTTGGCAGTTGGCTCTAACTGAATTGCCAGAAACCCTGAGCCCCCAAAAGTTAAAGGTTATTGTTTAGTTAATGTGCTCTGTTTCGGCCTGCTTCCATGTCTAGCCATATCATAAACACATGAAGATCAATGGCAATTATTGCTGGATAATTTGGCAGCGAAACAATCTAATACCAGAGAGACATCAAGTCAATAAAACCTGTAGTGTAGTATGTATGGTGTATGGTATATCTCTCTAAAACACATATACACAGACAGTGTTACATAGATCATATATTATTCATGATCAAAATAAGAGCCACAGTCTGTCGCCGTGTTGCTGTGCAAGGAAATGAGTCTCTGCTTAGTCCACAATTCTAAAAATCCAGGTTCACTTTGACCACTCATGGAGAATATGAACCACACACTGCCACCCATGATATAGTGCAGATAATACAAGCCGCTGCCTAAATATTACTGCGCCATTACACTGTTATAGATTTATACCTGTAGTGTGAAACCATCAATGGTCTTCTAATGATATGATGATAGAGCCAGGACATAGTTCCATTAATTCATCATTCTATATTCTCCTCCACAGCTTCCAGAGACCCTGCTAATACAGACATCATCTCCTGTCCCACGCACATAATAAAGGCCTGTCAGATCCACACCGTTATTAATTAGCACTTCTCTGAGGTGAAATTCAATCAATTGCAGCCCCTCTGATAGCTTTTTAGCACGTTATGCAAATCGGATGTGACCAAGTCCTGTCACTGCTATGGTGGCCGCTGAGGAGAAAACCTAGCTGCACTGCACAGTCGCTCCTCAGACTCCTCTCCTCCTCTTTCTTCTCCTCCTCCTCCTCCTCCTACTGCTCCTGTGATGGTGCTAACATATTCATTACTTTAACATTTGAGCTCTCCTAGCTCTGATAGCATCAGGGAGGGTGAGAAAAGAAAGAGATGGAAGAAGAAAGGGGGGTCTTAATGTTCATTTAATTAGAATTAGACATATGGCATACGGAGCAGAGAGGGTGACAGGCCCTGCAATGACTCACCTGAGGGGAATGGAGAGGCAGCACTCAAGACACCATGAGATCATAGGAGTACAATAATGGATGGACGGAGGTATTTGATCTAAGTGGGTTGACTTCAGCTTCATGGTTTGAATTAGTATGGATTTCTGTATAATAACAGATTTACTGAATTATATTTAATACTAAAGCATCTCAAGGGCTATAATATATGACTGTTACTGTCTGACATGAAGGTTGGTTGGTTTCTGTAGTTGTACAGCAATAATACCCGTGATTCCGAGGAGGCCTATTCATGCCTTTAAATTTTAGGTTTATATAAATTTAAAATGCTGTGCCAAGACAAAAAGGTACAAAAACAATGTCATGATTCCATGATTATTGAGACAGATTTTAGCTATAGCCACAGTACAGTCATACATCACTGCAAATGCACACTTACATGAAACCGTGCAAGGATGGGGACAGCTAATGGCTCCAAAATCTCTCCCAGGAACCCATGCATTTTTCATGTCACCGTAAAAGGACTGTCTGTGGCAAATCTAACTGCGCCGGACGCTAATTGATCTGCGCCTTTAATGCATGTGAAACAAGGGAGTGTCGAGCAATGCTGCAAAACTGTCATCTCAGCCTTTTTCCTCTAATGCAGCCATAAATCCTGTAGTCGTCGCCCCCTCAGTCAGATGTTTTCATTACTACCATATCAGTTTTATTGAAATTACTGACATCTGCATGTTTCAATAATTGTAGGTCCTGCAAAGCTGTTGTAGCAATTTTAAAAGGGGGAGGCCCCCGCTCTGCATTCTGGATCAATTTCCTGCTCTCGAGGGACAAGAGAGGGAATGTCGTATTGGAAAGGCACAGGGGCCCTGATAGATTGTGTGGTTACTCCGTGACGGAGACAAACAGTTTAATCCGGTGTAAATCTGCAGGCGCAGTGTGAGATTGTTTTATACAGAGATGTAAATTGCATTGTCAAAATCAGTCATCTTCCAGGTATGGGGCTTAACAGGAGCCACTTTAGAATGGGAAAGACAAACGCTTATCTCACTCCGCAAACCCTGGGGGGAGGCACGGAGCCACCTGGAGCTAGCTCTCTCTTTGTGAGGACAAAACACCGTCAAATGAGAGGAAGCACAAATACCTGCTGAATAAGGTGTTTGGGATTTATCAAAGCTGAAAACTATGACATAAATTTGTACATGTAGCCGGCTGCACTGTAGGTTCTTATCATTTCACTGTAATGGGATCCCGGTGCAGCGCAAAACAAACAACACCGCAACCTAATATAATAGACAGTATGAGACTGGGAGGTTACAGCGCCGAGGTAACGCATGTGTTCCTCCTGTTTGAATTATCTATGGTCTATCTATGCATAATGCATACTGGGATGGGTCCCATTATTATGGCGTAGCCAGGCAAATGAAATATCCCTGGAGTTTTCTTTGCGACACAGTCCACTAAATCAATGCAGCACTTTGATAAAGCTGTGTGTCTAGATAATAAGTCAGCAATAACTACTTGCAATCATTTCATTAGGTACAGTATGGATGATACAGTTAGGGAAATGAGAAAAAGAGGGTTGAGTCTCTAATGTGGAAAGTGCTGGCTCCGTGCCTATGTGTGTATATGTGTGTGTGTGTGTGTGTGTGTGTGTGTGTGTGAGAGAGAGAGAGATAGAGAGTATATGTGGACTGTGACTGCAGCAGGTCTGTACTGCTTTGCCTGTGAATTTAGGCCTGTGTGCATGTGTGTGTTCCCGTATGATGCAAAAGCATGTGTGTGTGGTAGATGTGTGTGTGTGTATGTGTTTGGTGTGACTGGGCTAGACTGATGAGGCTTTAGTATATCTGTCAGGCACAGTTTGGGGATTGGAGGAGTAGGCGTGCAGGAGCCGGTGGCCATACATCTCTATTACACTAGATGGTCACCACAGTGGCCAGCTGTTTATTCTCATTAGCTCACACGTTGGCCATCCAAACAGACTCTCTACAGCCTTGCACAAAGCCAAGTCCATCGTGGTCCAGTTCAAACCAGTCCAAAACAGATGTAGTCACATTTGAAGTGTGCTGTTTTTTTAATGTTTCTCAATGTGTATTCAGTGTAACAGTCAGTACATTGGCAAAAAAAACTACAATGCAAAGGCAGAGAAAATACCAACAAAGGTACACAGAGCAGAAAGAGAGAAAGTATATCGGCAAAAATCAATATTGACGATCAATTCTACCTTACAGCCACTCAATAATTCCTCCTATATTTCCCTGCACTGCTTGGTGAAGAATCACATGTGTTGGGTATAATATCCATTTTCTACATTACAATAGTTGTCTGCCGTGTGCTGAAAATGCAGCCGTGTGACAGTGAGGCAGAAGTATTAGCAGGCTCTCTTGGTGTGGGATATGAGAGAAAAGGCTTCTTTTTCATTGCAGTGCACAGACAAGGCTGCAGTGAGAAAAGCTAATGGCTATGATTAATGACAAAGGGCCAGAGGAGAGCCGGGACACAGACGCTACATATATCATCCTCTCCCATCAGTCTATGCACCTCCCAAGACCCTCTCGGCAGAGGGGGGGAGAGAGGTGGAGGAGGAGGAAGTGAGAGTGAGAGAGGGAGAAACAGAGAGAAATAGGAGAGAGAGAGTTATCTACTCCAAGTCCTTTACACACAGGAATTGCTTCTCTCTTTCTTCTTGGGGGAAAGTGGAAAAAAAAAAAAAAAAAAAAAAAAACAAGTGACAAAGAGGTGATAAGGTGAACAAGAAAATGGCGTGTAAAATAACTGGGAGATATTCTGTGAGAGAGGAAGAGAGAGGGGGAAAGGGAGAGAGCAGTCTGTGATCGTTCCTGATTTCAAGCAACTTGACTCTTCGCATGCCGAAGCCACATTTCCAAGGTCTTATCTGCCATATGGTCTGCCCTGTTTAGATGATTTATTAGGTGAGGAAAAGAGCACTGATAAATTTTACTGTGTTTCCCTGCATAGGCAACCCATGGTGTCAATAACAAAACTCAGGCGTCTTTAATGAAAACTTTTAGTACCAAAAGGGTAGCCATCTATTTATGAGTCACTATAATATTACACCGGCAAAAAAGAAATTATCTGTGCTTCTCACGCACTCCACAAAATAAGGCCTGAATTGAAGTTGGGGGGAGTGGGGGGGCACAGATCATATCCATATGTCAGCAGCTCCCAAGCACCCTGCATTTAACATGGCGCAGGTATATTTCTGCTTAATTGAAGCATTCAGCTGTTTACAGCTCACACAAAAACAGCAAGGGTTTATTTATGGCCAATTATAGAGTAGTGTTTTGAGTGAAGGAGGCCCATTATGGATTCCAGCCCTTTTGATTCTAATTAGTCACCGTGTTCAGGTTTTTGGTTTACATGCCTGATTTACTGGGGGATAGGCGGTGGGGGTGGGAATTAATTTCCTATTAAACAACATATGCCTGTTACTAAATCAGACAAAAGCTTGCTGGGAAACAAGACATGGAAACAATAACTGCAGAACAAACTGCTCTGCTGCAGTGTATACCTCTCAACTCTCTTTTTATGTGCAGAAAGAAAGAAAGAAAACAACAGAGCTACATAAACAACAGAAATTTGCCTCTTCTGCTCTGATCTAACTTTATTTAGTATAAAATTAAATTATTTCCTATCCTAAAGTCATGGAAATGTTTTGGTTGCACAGTTTATAAAATATAATATAATAATAAGGCTATAACAGATATAATAGCCTAATATAATAATAGGATGATGGAACAAACTTTAAAACTTGTTTAACAACTTGTTAGGGAAGATACTACAAGCTCCAGCTACATTACTAATTGCACTAAAGTGATTAAATAAACATGTGTTATAAGTATCTTATACAATAATTATTATTTTATTAGTTTGTGATTGTAAATGTAACGGCGAAATGGTTTTCTTTTCACTGCCCTTGCCTTATAGACTGATGACGTGTGTAAGCTATTCATTACATGAAAACGGTTTGCCAAACATGTGCCAATGGCTTCCTAACAATGACCTGTTAATTTGCAACTAAATCGGAGTCACAGAGGCACATTTAGGATTTCATTTGCAAACCAAAGCTTGCCATTTGAAGTACAAATACCCTACACTTAACAAGTTAGAGTCACAGGGGTCACAGAGGACACAAGGACAGATTCACAGAA
This sequence comes from Seriola lalandi dorsalis, assembly GCF_002814215.2. Taxonomy (NCBI): domain Eukaryota; kingdom Metazoa; phylum Chordata; class Actinopteri; order Carangiformes; family Carangidae; genus Seriola; species Seriola lalandi. The sequence goes on along the minus strand of NW_019525385.1, from coordinate 945,340 downwards.
TCAATGTCAATATGTTACTACAATTGTTAGATAGGCACCAGTTTACATAGTAAAACAATAACCCACAGTAAAGCAAGTGAAATATAATGGCATAGCAAAAACATAAAATTGTATCTAATTACTAGGAAAATAATAAAAATTATTGATGCATAAGATTTAATGTTGTTCTCTTGTTTTATGATCAATGGATAACCAGAACAGTACAGTACTTTGTACCTCTCTTAAAGCTTTTTGATTTATTTATGGTGACTGTGTAGCAATTAATATTGCACAGGCTGTATTGTCATTTTTCAAGCCATTTCCCAGGAAATGTTCTACACCCCGTAATGGCCCCTCGAACGCTGTAGCTGTCATGTCCTGGACAGCTGCATTTTTACAAGACAAACTCAGACACGTCACACTCATCTCTCTGTGGACTTACTTGCTGCTCGTTGCCACACAATAAACACACACACACGGCCAGACCCAAACAGAGGCCAAGGCCAGCAGCTGTTAATAACTGCATGGAAAACTTTGATTAATATTTCACCCCTTGTTGCGGGGCTGTTGAGCAAGTGTCACCTTCCAAACAGTGTCCAATGAAACCTTTTCTTTCAGGGACCCCGCTTTGCCAGGTGGAGATGATAAATCTGTTAGGATTATGCCCCCAAAACCTCATCAGGCTAATTACAGTGTAGCCATGCAGCTTTGATCCATGTCTGCATCTGTGTTTAGGTAGAAGTCTGGACTGAAGCCAGATTAGCAGTGCTGTATGCTATGTAAAGAAATTGAGTCCTCAGCTTTCAAATTAAGCAAATCTCAAAAGAGAATTCAAATCACTCCCCTCCCGTTCATTCTCAGGCTCCATGTGCTTTCAAACCTCAAGCTCTGGTCAAACCATTAAAATTAGATTCAGCGGGCCATACTCGGCCCATCTCAGGGGAGGGTGTTTGGCTGCGATACATAACAAACACAGGCACGAAGGGTGTGAAAACAAACTTGGCCGAAACACCTGGATGTAAACACTTCTGTTCCGTTGAGAGCATGTTTTTTTTGTTTTTTTAATGTTGTCATTAAATTGGAGGGGCAAGGTGACAAAAACCTTGAACGTCAACATCATGTACTGTTTCATAACTGCAAAATGCTGACAACAAATGTGACAACATCATTAAGTCGAAACACAGCCTGTGCATACAATGGTTTCAGTGTTTAGTGAGAAAGAAATAACATGTTTACACGAAAAGGAGATGTATGACACATCTTAGAAGTGTTTCACAAGGAATAAGTCAGCTAAACAAAAAACAAATGAAAAACTAAATGCCATTTACATACACACAAAAACAATAATTTAGTCTATATGCGACCACGTGTATAAATAAATACACTTACACTTTCTATATTAATTATTATATTTTATACAGCTACTTTAAATCCAAGACAATAATTATGGACCTCAAATCACAGACTTGACAGTGTGCTAATAATGTGTTATCAATAATAACCTGTACGCCTCCATCTGCTCCCACAGACTGAATGTGACAGCAGCACCAACAATCCCACAAAGACGCGTATGAGAGAAATATGAGCATATTTGTGTCATCCCACACTTCGGCGTGTTTGCTGCCGCATGGCACAGCTTCTCTGTCAGCTGTTGTCTTTTGTTTCCACACACCTCACACTGGTTGCAGCACCTGTCTTTCCCATTCCTCTGTGAAGACTGTGTAGAAGGATAGAGGATGGAGAAGGTGTGTGTCACCTGGGGTCCTCTGACTGAGAGAGGCTGTCATGCCCATCACTGCCCCAGCGGGCCCGCCAATCACACACAGGCAGGCCCACGCTAAGACAAGGCCAGAGAAAACAAGCAAACAAGACAACAATCGACAACAGTCTTTAAACACGCTTGTCATTCTCCTCTGAGAGATTTCCATTTCAGCTACTTAAGCAGTACATAAAAACACGACAGCCATTGCCAACAATCTCTAAACACAACTCTGGTGTTCTCCCTCCTCAGAGAGATTACAGATTTCCAGTCATTTAGTAGAGAATGAGAAGCGTCTGCAGATTGAGGGGATGGGCACAGCACGCGTTGGCGTGTCGCAGCCTGACTGGGTTGAGCGCGGTGTGGCGTGTCATTTTTGGGCGCGCTGTTGCTCAACATCAAGAGAAATCGATGGCGTCTCCACAGGGGCAGGGAGGCCTGTGGAATAAAGGAGCTTCTCAGGTCTGTTTGAACTCATTTTCTTTTCTGGGCGGTTGCCCCCTCGCTCAGCCCCCTAAGGCATCTCCCTCACAGCAGGCCCTGACAGCTTGACACATTGACAGCTGCCGCTGAATGACAACTGATTTGTACAAATTTCAAGCCTTATAAATCTACCTGTCACAACAAGAGCATAAAAGAGCTCGGACCCAGCAGGTAATTCGGAAGTGGTGGGGGAAGAAGAAAAAAGGCCTGCTTCCTCCTCCTCCTCTTCCTCACTCCTGACAGCCCAGTCTGAGAGGGAGAGAAAAAGATGGGGATACAGAGTAAAAAAAGACAATATGGCTTTTTTTTCCCCTTTCCTGCCAGTATACTATCATCCTCTCCTCAGGTCCACTTTGAATAAGAGCTGGTGATACCATTTTCTTGCCAACAGGCGATCAATTGTCTCATTTAGAGATTATAAAGAGTGTATTGAAAATGGAAAAGTGCAATTTTGTTTTACACCAACATTAAAGCAGCGCCACCTGCTACTCACAGGATTATCACATCAGTCTGCTTCTCACGGCTCTCACTGGGTAAATGAGCAGGCTCTTTTTACGGTATTTAAACAATCTCCAATACCACACTGCTGTAGTGCCCCTACCTCCCTGCCCCCCCAGCCTTTCATCTGTTGGTAATGGCAGACCTGGCGGGCAAGGCCTATAGCTGCAATAAATCCTCTTCAGGAGTATATCTTATAGCTAGATATAAACTATGAGAGACGGGGGCAGGAGAAAATCAATAGAAGTGACAAACAGAGAAAAGGGTTTATAATTCTAAATGAGTTGTCTCTCTCATTTTTACAGGGATGATGGCTTCTCTGTCATGACAGGTAAAAGCATGACCGAATTCTTCACAAATGTAAACACAGCTGTGATGATTACTCCTCTGTAAATTTAACAGTTTCATTCTTTAAATTCAAAAATGTAACATGACATGCTGCTGACATCGGCTATTACAGCTGCTAAAGCCGCCACCGCTGCTCCCATGCTTCCTGTAAACAATCCATTAAAATAAAAAAACATTGATCCAACACTGGAGACAAACACTCTCCTCACTGTTACTGTGTTTGGCTTCACTTTAAGGAACAATGCGAAGCAGATCAGGTGATAACAGCACAGAGGTCATCCGGTCTCTCCATTATAACTCATCCATGCTAGGCTCGGCATGCTCCCACTGTTAAACAGGAATCACATAGCTGACCGATGACACTTCTTGTGCTTGTTTACCGCTGGGTTGTGATCAGTGTCGGATTGCTATAGGCAATGACTGGGACCGGAGTAAATCTGCAGAGCAGGCTGTTTTATGTGAAACTGCACTGTTTGCATGCAATCTGACAGTTGTTAATATGTGTTTTTGCGGACGAGCACGGGTCATTAAGCTAAGATTGACTGCCACAATTATCAGAAAGTGAGCGTACAACAGCACCGAGCAGATGCATATTTTTGCTGGCAGCGTGGCTCATGACTGGCTCTCAAAGTGGCTTTGTGAACTCAGGTCTGTGGGGAAGAGAACAACTCCCTGCTTTCCTAAACTCACTGACTTACTCTTTCAGTATTGGAGAACTGCCTGCTAAACCTCTTCTATTTGCAAGTAGGCAAAACACTCTAATCCTCCATTTGTGTGTATTCATCCCTGTCCTAAATGTGCCCTTCCGCACTCTAACCCTCAAAGACCCTTCCCTTCAGGCAGCCACCGACCCTGCTGTTTGATTAAGACTTAGCCCACTGCTTTATCCCTGGACAGGACCCCGGCTGGGCCAAAAAGCATGAGTTAAGCATAGGGATTATCAGTGCCACTCCCATCGAGGCAGTCAAACTGTCACACAGATCAAAGTGGCTCCCAGCTGACCCTCAGTCATTTAAGGCAGGTGTCCTCTCATATTCTAATGCCGCGACAAGTGCACAAACTCAGCTATTGAAAAAGGTACCGCAGGATTGTTTGCCTGCCATGATTGGAGTCACTGCCGTACATCATCTGAGGATTTGTTTCTAGTAAGTCATGTTGAATGAAGGGCAATGTGTAAAGCTGAACAGGATTTTTATTTATCCCTCATTAAACTTTTGCACATTAATCAGCAGGGCATATAATCTGTGTGTGCCTACATTGATTTCGTTTCAATATCAAGTAAATCACACCACAGCCTTTGCAATATTCTCTAAAACTTGAAATGTTAATTTAAATTTGCATTGAGAATTTTGATGCCAACACCAAACGTTGGCAACTACATGACACTTCGTACTTATCATGCAGTTCATTTTGCCATAGTGTTAAAGGAGAATCCGAGGAAAGAGCTAACTAATTGCATGCTTTATTTTTTTTTATACACATAATTGTAATTTACTGTGGACTAACTGTTGATAACATTATTGCCTTTAAATAGACACCAAATATATATAATTCACATCAGTATACCATGAAAGAATTGCTAAATTAATGCCGTAATACGTATCTACCAGCTGTTATTTACCCAAAGCAAAACGGCGACAGAGCAACAGTCAGATGTTTTTACTGAGATCATAGTTGATGACAAGAGTCCTGTTATGTCTTGATAATTCGGGAACATTGGCATGACAAGCATTGGTGCTGTAAATAAGTGAACACAGACTCTGGTGTGACACCGCTCCAGTGGGAAGACAGCCTAAACTCCACATGTCCCTCAAGACGTCCAAAATAACACTAGCAAGAAACTAACTTCTCTCAGCAGCCCGAAAACTCAAAAAATAAAAAAAAATGAAAAAGGAGTGAGGAAGAAGGACAGAGAGCAACAAAGAAATTATGAGCAAATTAGATAAAGAAAGAAAAAGATTAAAAAAAAAAAAAAAAAAAAAAAAGATAACCAGAGAGAGAAAGGGTGATAGAAAGGCCTGCCCAATAGTCACACAATCGTTAAAAGCACTGAATGGCTCTTATTATGGCATCTGAAGCCCAGCTGGCCTTGGATCCAGCAGGTCGGCTGTAGTTCAGCTGAGGGTCTTGTGATCTGGGGTGCGGGGTGGGGGCAGGGGAGGGACTTGGCTCAGGAAGGAGGAGCTGGGACGGAGGGGCTTGGTAGGGCAAAGGGATGACGGATGGGCCTAGGGGTGAATGCCAAAACCATAAATCCAACCTCAGCCTGACCCCACGTTCCTATAAAGTTTATTTACATTTTCACATTGCGTCCACCTCTAAAACGTCTATGTTTAGACATTCAAAGCAGCATGACGCGCCCATCTATCTTGCCACCAAGCTCTCATAGAAGACAGGGAGCTGGGACCAGTTTATCCCACCCTGACCTGACTGACTGCTTGCTCATATCCTCCCCTGTTCAAGGATCACTCAAAGGATCTTTTATTAATTGCTGGTTTGTGAAGGGAGTTTCTATTTATATTATCAAGCTGCCGCCTTTGCAGCTCGCCTGCTGAGCTGCAAGTATGCTTTGAGGCATTCGGGGACTTTTAACTTTCCTCACATTGTGTTTGATATCTTTCCCACATGTTATTCCCAAACTCATTTACTAATGTTTATTGGCATTGATTTAAGCCTTTATTTAAAGATTAAATTAGATTAACTGGCAGACATTGGCAGTAAAGTACTAAACCACAGTATCACAATTTCCTACTCCAGGGTGTCATGGGGATCGTGTCTATTTACACTTCAACTCCTTTAATGATTTTCATTCAGAAATCAGTTTAGTGTTTACACTCATCAGTCCTGCCTGGGATGATTTCTGGCAACTTTGAACACAAAACTACTCAGCTGTAATTAGCAGTAGCAAGAATTCACCATTTTACTGCCAAAACATTAAACAAAAGCACAAAAAAAAGAAAAACCCTACCATGCCAAAAGAGCTCACATGCTTTTAACTCTTTTTTTCTGTTTGTGAAAAGCCAGATAAATAAATAACTAAAGGCAACATCCTGCCGTTTCACTTTCCTGCAGCCCCCATACACTGCTCTTTTTGATGTGGGCGCCTGTTGAGAAACCTTGTTTGGACAGCCATGGGGAGGAGCTGCCAGGCTTATAAGTCTGCCACAGAACACAGGCGCACACAGGGCAGCCCGTGGGGGTCCTCTCATCGGCAGAGGGAGGGGATTCTACCACCTTAGCGGGTGAGAAAGGCACAGTATTATTACAACCCATCAAGGAAACTCCAGCTGACAATAAATCCCTGAGTGCTTTACAGTGCAGACAGTGAGCATGGAAGAGTGCCATTGAGAGTGAGAGGGGAGGAGGGAGAGGAGACAAGGAGATGAGGGAAGGGAAGGGGAAAGAGGACTATCCCTCAAAAGGCCATAAAGCCTTCAGGCTGTCATTCAGGGCAAGAACCATGGCAACGGAAAGTGTTTGGAAATTCCTCTTTTTTTTTTTCTTTTTTTACTAAAAGATTTTTGGAGCACAGTTGATCGGTCACAGATACTACATTCCTTTTAAGGCTAATAAATGTCTGATTTTACGAGGCAATTAGAAATAAAAGAACTCCGTTACATCTATTTGTTTTTCACAAGCTCCACTGAATGCATTCTGTCTCGCAAGTGTACGTTAACATGGACACAATACTAATTTTATTACCAATAATTTCATTCTATATATAAATAAATAACTCACAGCGGAAAACAATGTACGGGGCAGTTGGCTGCAGGCAAAACCATTACTCGAACAGCGTCCTGTCAGAAAAATCTGCCAAGAGCTAAAAGAAAAATACACATCTAAAATAATCACTGATGATTCTGGGCTAGTTCTGTGGTAGAGACAGCGCTGTATGGCCTTGTGTGAGAAAACAGGGAACATGCCTAAGTTATTACTGCAGGAAGGCAATCTGTCAAAGCCAGGCTGTTCTGGCATAGCCAATACCACTGGTGAGATCAGAGAGTCAGATTCTGCTTGCAATTACTGCTAAAGGACCTTGGATGCAGGCAGCCTGCTATCAATTATATCCCTGGCCCTAGACACTTGGAGCTGTCAAAGCCCTACTGTCTTCTGTTTTGTAACAGAGGGCCGTCTGAGGCTCAGAGGAAGCCTAGCCTCTCTCCGACAGCAAGGGATTACAGTTTGTGTCATTAAGTGGCGCTATTATGGATTCACACACACTTCAGAGTATGTTTTTCTCCTACTTTTCTTGCTCTTTCCAATCTGTTACTGTACTATACCATGCTGCCTCTGCCTCTATCTGTGTCTCTCTCTCACTCTGCCCATGATGAGTGGATTAAAACTAAAAAAGAGAGAGGACAGACTATGAGAAGTGTTCTGGTTGACAGCTCTGACCTGGGTATTTATGGTGAGGCTCCCAGCTCTGATATTCACCCTGGGTACTTTATGTGCACTGCACATGGCTCCTTAAAGGGTACAGAGATCCCCTTCACCCAGCTGAACAACTCCATGCGAACTAGTACTCTGATCAAACTGTGAGCAAAAAGAAAAAAACTCTGTAAAAAAATTTAGAAATTAATGATAAAATCTATTTCTTTCACATTATTTTAAAAATTTTACTGATATTGTTTATTTCTCTTGTCTGAATTTTCAGGAACCCCTAAATTATAATGATGAGGCAATTTAGCAATAGCCTACTGTGATATAAATGAAATTTACATATGCACCATTGAGCCACTTTTTCGACTGCATTTTGCTGTGCATCCTTTCTTCCTCATGGAAGGATAGACAGGGAGAGATTAATCATTTTTCTGCAGGATGACATGACTTTGGCCCACTCAGCCCTGAGCTGTCCCTCAGGGCAAGCCCCTGGATCATCCAATACCGGAGCTTTGGCACAAAACGACAGAACCCCCCCCC
>NW_019525385.1:934271-937333 GCF_002814215.2 Seriola lalandi dorsalis | reverse complement strand
CCCCCCCCCCAACAGCCCCTGCCAAGTTCCAGGACCTTATCACTGAAAATTACATTCTTATGGTAAGCAAATGTGCTCTAAAGCAATACTGGAGTTGCCAGTTGCATGAAACTGCCAGGGAGGGGAGGAAAGGTCATTTGCTGTGTGGGTTTAAGCAAGAGAAAATATGGCACATGCAGTGTGTGTTTATGGATCTGAAAGTGTGTGTGTGTGTGTGTGTGTGTGTGTGTGTGTGTGTGTGTGTGTGTATACGTGCACCTAGTTGGGGGAACTAGGGTTCAAGGGATGATAGCAAGGTTATTGTCATCTAAGCTCTTCAAGGTCAGCTGCCATCATCAGCACAGGCATTATCTCCTCACACAGACATCTAATGTACTGCAGCTTTGTCCTTGGAACGGAAGGCGGTCAAGAGATGGTCGAGCCGTTTTTTATGTGCTTCGCTTAGACAAAATTGGACTGATGACTTTTACATATGTATGTTACATAGTTTGGTATTTAAAAAAACTTGGTCATAGGAATTATATGTATGTGCTAAGTTAAGCCAGAGAGAACTTGATAGCTTAAAACAAGAATTCTCATGTGTTGGCTAAATGTTAATATGTTACCAGCCTTTGAGACAGACACAATACAAATGGAAAATTGTCAAGCCCTGCAAGATGCTTAACAGGTTAAATGGCTGATTGGCTCCATTGTCTCCTTCATCTTTGTCAATGAGAGACAATGAAAATGTACAGCACAGCAAAGTGATATGCCCCAATTCACTTACTAAAGTCCCCTGCCTTAGCTACTCTCAAGAACATCTCTCTATATTAACTCTATGGGGGAAGAAAGAGCTGAATCAAGTCTTTCTGCAGTGTATTTGACAAATCTTCAGTTAATTTCATTATCCTCTTGGAATAAGATGCAAAAACCCCCAACAATACCAACAATTGATGTTGACAAAACTATGAGAAAGGGGTGTCAGTCAAACTCAGGTAGCTGTTTACATCATCTAGGGGAATTTTGACAAACATGGAACAGGTGAGAGGATTTCAATGCCGCCTCATTGATTGATACCAGATATTTGTTTTCGAGGGGAAATTAAACTTTGGCTTTTAAGCCGGTAAGTTCCCTTATCTGTCTATTCTTCAGTAGGTTTAGTCATGCATAGAGAAGGTGCTCAGAAGTTTCCAAATACACTCAGAGAGATTGGGAGGAACTCGCTCTGTCAGAACCTTTTGTGAAGGGTTTACAGCTTAAACCCGTTGCCCTATACACCGGTGACCCCTTTTCCCCTCCGACTCAAAGTTTCTCCTAACATCAAACTTGGGATTATCTTTTGATTTCCTTTTAGGTGAAAAGAGTTCTTAAGTCCACAGCTGTGGGGTCTGACAGACAAAGGGTGGGAGGAGGAGAGACTGTTAAGTCACCATATTTATCATGACTGGGTTACCACTCCTGTCAGAACCTTTTTTCTTCCACATGCTAATTGGCAATATCTTCCACACTCCCCAAAACCTCCTCCATCACCGCCTGCCCAGCAATACACCCCCTCCCTTTTTTTTTTTACCCACTTTCCCTTTTCTTTTCCCTCTCCCCCTCCTTTTCCCTGCTTACCCCCATACAGAACCTCTCTCCCTGGCTCGAGGCTGTCCCTCTCCGGGGGACGCAAGCTCTGTCAAATCAAGGCAAAAGCCTATTAGCATGCTAATCCACAATAAAAGCTGAAGATCTCCTGGGCTATATTTGTCACTTCCCCTAGGTCCAATCAGACATATAAGGAGGTGCTGATATCTTATAACCAAATTTAACTGATTTGCTTTAATGCTAGACTCCATGTATAAACTCGTCGTGATCAGACACACAACAAATCCAATCAGGAGGGGGACTATTTAAAAGTGAAGGCTCATAAAATAAGAAAAATGTATTAATAATGTGTTGTGTGTGTCAGCTGAAAGGATGTTTGCTTCAGATACAGTGGCATTCATGGCAGGCCTATGGAAAGAGAGAGGGGTCAAATGAACCCAAGAGAAGACATCATAATACTTATGCAGACCCAAAGCCCAGGGGGGCTCTTTATTGACAGCACCAGTCTTGTATCTACGCTAAAGGCTATAACTACATCCACATCTGTAGCTCTATAAATCCTAAAAAGGGCAGCTCTGCTGGCATCAACATCTCTGGAAAAAAAAGTATTTGGACACAAAACTTTAAAAACAGTCAGTTGCTATTCTGTAGAACTACATGAAGTGCAAACCGTGCAATTATGTGATTTGGGCTATATCCTGTAAATCATTCAACTTACATCTACAAACCTTGACATGAAAATAAAACCCAATACTTATTAATCCATGTATGCCAACTGAATTATGATCACAATTATTAATTCAAGTCAAAAAATAAATACAGTACATTATCCGCGCCACGGTAAGCAAGATTTTGATGATCACATCAATATTTTTTTTTCCCCATTTTTCTTCCAAGGCCAGCTCATCATGGTCTCAAATGATAAACATGTCGTGCATCCCAATTCATCATCTATTTTCTGAAACACTGACACAGATATGATGAGAAATTTAATGCAATGTGTCTGGCAGCAGCATTAACTTTTAAAAAAACTTCTCCTGTTTCTCAGAAAGCGCCAGGCATGGCTTTCACACAGGGAGATCAGAGAACATGGCCGCTGTGGTTCGCCTGCTACCATCAATCAGACCCCAAATGGCTTCCCTGACACTACCACTACTCATTTTCCAGCGTGCCTTATGTGGCCACCATCTTGAAAAGAGCAGAAGAGGAAAAATTGGTGAAGAGGAAGGGTGCTTTTAAAAAAAGGAGAGGGCAGCGAAGGTTAGCTAAAAACCGCTGCCAAACATTCTCCTAATAATAGACTTCTCAACACATTATCTGGGGGGGGGGCTGCAGATGTAATCCAGGTGCACACCAGCAGAGATTGAGTGAGTCCTCTTGTCAATATTGTATGTTTGAAATTTTTGACGCACGCTCACCCCTACCTTACCCCTCCCTCGTTAATGCCATCCTCCCTCTTCACACTCCTCTCCATATCTTTACTCGTCTCTCCTTCC